>NC_135817.1:3313205-3435077 GCF_964213995.1 Mustelus asterias | reverse complement strand
GTCCCCTCAGTGGCGGGGGCTGTCTCAGTGCGGGGCTCTCTCAGTGCGGCTCTCTCTCAGTGCGGGGCTCTCTCAGTGCGGGGCTCTCTCAGTGCGGGGCTGTCTCAGTGCGGGGCTGTCTCAGTGCGGGGCTCTCTCAGTGCGGGGCTCTCTCAGTGCGGGGCTCTCTCAGTGCGGGGCTGTCTCAGTGCGGGGCTGTCTCAGTGCGGGGCTGTCTCAGTGCGGGGCTCTCTCAGTGCGGGGCTCTCTCAGTGCGGGGCTGTCTCAGTGCGGGGCTGTCTCAGTGCGGGGCTGTCTCAGTGCGGGGCTGTCTCAGTGCGGGGCTGTCTCAGTGCGGGGCTCTCTCAGTGCGGGGCTCTCTCAGTGCGGGGCTGTCTCAGTGCGGGGCTGTCTCAGTGCGGGGCTGTCTCAGTGCGGGGCTGTCTCAGTGCGGGGCTGTCTCAGTGCGGGGCTGTCTCAGTGCGGGGCTGTCTCAGTGCGGGGCTGTCTCAGTGCGGGGCTGTCTCAGTGCGGGGCTGTCTCAGTGCGGGGCTGTCTCAGTGCGGGGCTGTCTCAGTGCGGGGCTGTCTCAGTGCGGGGCTGTCTCAGTGCGGGGCTGTCTCAGTGCGGGGCTCTCTCAGTGCGGGGCTGTCTCAGTGCGGGGCTGTCTCAGTGCGGGGCTGTCTCAGTGCGGGGCTGTCTCAGTGCGGGGCTGTCTCAGTGCGGGGCTGTCTCAGTGCGGGGCGCTGTCTCAGTGCGGGGCTGTCTCAGTGCGGGGCTGTCTCAGTGCGGGGCTGTCTCAGTGCGGGGCTGTCTCAGTGCGGGGCTGTCTCAGTGCGGGGCTGTCTCAGTGCGGGGCTGTCTCAGTGCGGGGCTGTCTCAGTGCGGGGCTGTCTCAGTGCGGGGCTGTCTCAGTGCGGGGCTGTCTCAGTGCGGGGCTGTCTCAGTGCGGGGCTGTCTCAGTGCGGGGCTGTCTCAGTGCGGGGCTGTCTCAGTGCGGGGCTGTCTCAGTGCGGGGCTGTCTCAGTGCGGGGCTGTCTCAGTGCGGGGCTGTCTCAGTGCGGGGCTGTCTCAGTGCGGGGCTGTCTCAGTGCGGGGCTGTCTCAGTGCGGGGCTGTCTCAGTGCGGGGCTGTCTCAGTGCGGGGCTGTCTCAGTGCGGGGCTGTCTCAGTGCGGGGCTGTCTCAGTGCGGGGCTGTCTCAGTGCGGGGCTGTCTCAGTGCGGGGCTGTCTCAGTGCGGGGTGTCTCAGTGCGGGGCTGTCTCAGTGCGGGGCTCTCTCAGTGCGGGGCTGTCTCAGTGCGGGGCTCTCTCAGTGCGGGGCGCTGTCTCAGTGCGGGGCTGTCTCAGTGCGGGGCTGTCTCAGTGCGGGGCTGTCTCAGTGCGGGGCTGTCTCAGTGCGGGGCTGTCTCAGTGCGGGGCTGTCTCAGTGCGGGGCTGTCTCAGTGCGGGGCTGTCTCAGTGCGGGGCTGTCTCAGTGCGGGGCTGTCTCAGTGCGGGGCTGTCTCAGTGCGGGGCTGTCTCAGTGCGGGGCTGTCTCAGTGCGGGGCGCTGTCTCAGTGCGGGGCTGTCTCAGTGCGGGGCGCTGTCTCAGTGCGGGGCTGTCTCAGTGCGGGGCTCTCTCAGTGCGAGGCTCTCTCTCAGTGCGGGGCTGTCTCAGTGCGGGGCTGTCTCAGTGCGGGGCTCTCTCAGTGCGGGGCTGTCTCAGTGCGGGGCTGTCTCAGTGCGGGGCTGTCTCAGTGCGGGGCTGTCTCAGTGCGGGGCTCTCTCAGTGCGGGCTCTCTCTCAGTGCGGGGCTGTCTCAGTGCGGGGCTGTCTCAGTGCGGGGCTGTCTCAGTGCGGGGCTCTCTCAGTGCGGCTCTCTCTCAGTGCGGGGCTCTCTCAGTGCGGGGCTCTCTCAGTGCGGGGCTGTCTCAGTGCGGGGCTGTCTCAGTGCGGGGCTCTCTCAGTGCGGGGCTCTCTCAGTGCGGGGCTGTCTCAGTGCGGGGCTCTCTCAGTGCGGGGCTGTCTCAGTGCGGGGCTGTCTCAGTGCGGGGCTGTCTCAGTGCGGGGCTCTCTCAGTGCGGGGCTCTCTCAGTGCGGGGCTCTCTCAGTGCGGGGCTGTCTCAGTGCGGGGCTGTCTCAGTGCGGGGCTGTCTCAGTGCGGGGCTGTCTCAGTGCGGGGCTGTCTCAGTGCGGGGCTGTCTCAGTGCGGGGCTCTCTCAGTGCGGGGCTCTCTCAGTGCGGGGCTGTCTCAGTGCGGGGCTGTCTCAGTGCGGGGCTGTCTCAGTGCGGGGCTCTCTCAGTGCGGGGCTGTCTCAGTGCGGGGCTGTCTCAGTGCGGGGCTGTCTCAGTGCGGGGCTGTCTCAGTGCGGGGCTGTCTCAGTGCGGGGCTGTCTCAGTGCGGGGCTCTCTCAGTGCGGGGCTCTCTCAGTGCGGGGCTGTCTCAGTGCGGGGCTGTCTCAGTGCGGGGCTCTCTCAGTGCGGGGCTGTCTCAGTGCGGGGCTGTCTCAGTGCGGGGCTGTCTCAGTGCGGGGCTCTCTCAGTGCGGGGCTCTCTCAGTGCGGGGCTGTCTCAGTGCGGGGCTGTCTCAGTGCGGGGCTGTCTCAGTGCGGGGCTGTCTCAGTGCGGGGCTGTCTCAGTGCGGGGCTCTCTCAGTGCGGGGCTCTTTCAGTGCGGGGCTCTTTCAGTGCGGCTCTCTCTCAGTGCGGGGCTGTCTCAGTGCGGGGCTGTCTCAGTGCGGGGCTGTCTCAGTGCGGGGCTGTCTCAGTGCGGGGCTCTTTCAGTGCGGGGCTCTTTCAGTGCGGCTCTCTCTCAGTGCGGGGCTGTCTCAGTGCGGGGCTGTCTCAGTGCGGGGCTGTCTCAGTGCGGGGCTGTCTCAGTGCGGGGCTGTCTCAGTGCGGGGCTGTCTCAGTGCGGGGCTGTCTCAGTGCGGGGCTGTCTCAGTGCGGGGCTGTCTCAGTGCGGGGCGCTCCCTCAGTGCGGGGCTCTCTCAGTGCGGGGCTGTCTCAGTGCGGGGCTCTCTCAGTGCGGGGCTGTCTCAGTGCGGGGCTGTCTCAGTGCGGGGCTCTCTCTCAGTGCGGGGCTCTCTCAGTGCGGGGCTCTCTCAGTGCGGGGTGTCTCAGTGCGGGTCTGTCTCAGTGCGGGGCTGTCTCAGTGCGGGGCTGTCTCAGTGCGGGGCTCTTTCAGTGCGGCTCTCTCTCAGTGCGGGGCTGTCTCAGTGCGGGGCTGTCTCAGTGCGGGGCTCTTTCAGTGCGGGGCTCTTTCAGTGCGGCTCTCTCTCAGTGCGGGGCTGTCTCAGTGCGGGGCTCTTTCAGTGCGGCTCTCTCTCAGTGCGGGGCTCTTTCAGTGCGGCTCTCTCTCAGTGCGGGGCTGTCTCAGTGCGGGGCTCTTTCAGTGCGGGGCTCTTTCAGTGCGGGGCTCTTTCAGTGCGGCTCTCTCTCAGTGCGGGGCTGTCTCAGTGCGGGGCTGTCTCAGTGCGGGGCTCTCTCAGTGCGGGGCTCTTTCAGTGCGGCTCTCTCTCAGTGCGGGGCTGTCTCAGTGCGGGGCTGTCTCAGTGCGGGGCTGTCTCAGTGCGGGGCTGTCTCAGTGCGGGGCTGTCTCAGTGCGGGGCTGTCTCAGTGCGGGGCTGTCTCAGTGCGGGGCTGTCTCAGTGCGGGGCTCTCTCAGTGCGGGGCTGTCTCAGTGCGGGCTCTCTCAGTGCGGGGCTGTCTCAGTGCGGGGCTGTCTCAGTGCGGGGCTCTCTCAGTGCGGCGCTCTCTCAGTGCGGGGCTGTCTCAGTGCGGCTCTCTCTCTGTGCGGGGCTGTCTCAGTGCGGGGCTCTCTCAGTGCGGCGCTCTCTCAGTGCGGGCTCTCTCTCAGTGCGGGGCTGTCTCAGTGCGGGGCTGTCTCAGTGCGGGGCTGTCTCAGTGCGGGGCTCTCTCAGTGCGGGCTCTCTTAGTGCGGGGCTGTCTCAGTGCGGGGCTCTCTCAGTGCGGGGCTGTCTCAGTGCGGGGCTCTCTCAGTGCGGGGCTCTCTCAGTGCGGGGCTGTCTCAGTGCGGGGCTGTCTCAGTGCGGGGCTGTCTCAGTGCGGGGCTGTCTCAGTGCGGGGCTGTCTCAGTGCGGGGCTGTCTCAGTGCGGGGCTGTCTCAGTGCGGGGCTGTCTCAGTGCGGGGCTGTCTCAGTGCGGGGCTGTCTCAGTGCGGGGCTGTCTCAGTGCGGGGCTCTCTCAGTGCGGGGCTCTCTCAGTGCGGGGCTCTCTCAGTGCGGGGCTCTCTCAGTGCGGGGCTGTCTCAGTGCGGGGCTGTCTCAGTGCGGGGCTGTCTCAGTGCGGGGCTGTCTCAGTGCGGGGCTGTCTCAGTGCGGGGCTGTCTCAGTGCGGGGCTGTCTCAGTGCGGGGCTGTCTCAGTGCGGGGCTCTCTCAGTGCGGGGCTGTCTCAGTGCGGGGCTCTCTCAGTGCGGGGCTCTCTCAGTGCGGGGCTGTCTCAGTGCGGGCTCTCTCTCAGTGCGGGGCTGTCTCAGTGCGGGGCTGTCTCAGTGCGGGGCTGTCTCAGTGCGGGGCTCTCTCAGTGCGGGCTCTCTCAGTGCGGGGCTGTCTCAGTGCGGGGCTCTCTCAGTGCGGGGCTGTCTCAGTGCGGGGCTCTCTCAGTGCGGGGCTGTCTCAGTGCGGGGCTGTCTCAGTGCGGGGCTGTCTCAGTGCGGGGCTGTCTCAGTGCGGGGCTGTCTCAGTGCGGGGCTGTCTCAGTGCGGGGCTCTCTCAGTGCGGGGCTCTCTCAGTGCGGGGCTCTCTCAGTGCGGGGCTGTCTCAGTGCGGGGCTCCCCTCTCAGTGCGGGGCTCCCCTCTCAGTGCGGCGCTCCCTCTCAGTGCGGGGCTCCCTCTCAGTGCGGCGCTCCCTCTCAGTGCGGGGCTCCCCTCTCAGTGCGGGGCTCCCCTCTCAGTGCGGGGCTCCCCTCTCAGTGCGGGGCTCCCCTCTCAGTGCGGGGCTCCCTCTCAGTGCGGCGCTCCCTCTCAGTGCGGGGCTCCCCTCTCAGTGCGGGGCTCCACTCTCAGTGCGGGGCTCCCCTCTCAGTGCGGGGCTCCCCTCTCAGTGTGGGGCTCCCTCTCAGTGCGGCGCCCCCTCTCAGTGCGGCGCTCCCTCAGTGCGGAGCTCCCCTCTCAGTGCGGCGCTCCCTCTCAGTGCGGCGCTCCCTCTCAGTGCGGCGCTCCCTCTCAGTGCGGGACTCCCTCTCAGTGCGGGGCTGTCTCAGTGCGGGGCTCCCCTCTCAGTGCGGGGCTCCCCTCTCAGTGCGGCGCTCCCGCTCAGTGCGGCGCTCCCTCTCAGTGCGGGGCTCCCCTCTCAGTGCGGGGCTCCCCTCTCAGTGCGGGGCTCCCCTCTCAGTGCGGGGCTCCCCTCTCAGTGCGGGGCTCCCTCTCAGTGCGGCGCTCCCTCAGTGCGGGGCTCCCTCTCAGTGCGGGGCTCCCTCTCAGTGCGGCGCTCCCTCTCAGTGCGGCGCTCCCTCTCAGTGCGGCGCTCCCTCTCAGTGCGGGGCTCCCCTTTCAGTGCGGCGCTCCCTCTCAGTGCGGCGCTCCCTCTCAGTGCGGGGCTCCCCTCTCAGTGCGGCGCTCCCTCTCAGTGCGGCGCTCCCTCTCAATGCGGGGCTCCCCTCTCAGTGCGGGGCTCCCTCAGTGCGGGGCTCTCTCTCAGTGCGGCGCTCCCTCTCAGTGCGGCGCTCCCTCAGTGCGGCGCTACCTCAGTGCGGTGCTCCCCTCTCAGTGCGGCGCTCCCTCTCAGTGCGTGGCTCCCTCTCAGTGCGGCGCTCCCTCAGTGCGGGGCTCCCCTCTCAGTGCGGCGCTCCCTCTCAGTGCGGGGCTCCCCTCTCAGTGCGGGGCTCTCTCAGTGCGGGGCTGTCTCAGTGCGGGGCTGTCTCAGTGCGGGGCTGTCTCAGTGCGGGGCTGTCTCAGTGCAGGGCTGTCTCAGTGCGGGGCTGTCTCAGTGCGGGGCTGTCTCAGTGCGGGGCTGTCTCAGTGCGGGGCTGTCTCAGTGCGGGGCTGTCTCAGTGCGGGGCTGTCTCAGTGCGGGGTGTCTCAGTGCGGGGCTATCTCAGTGCGGGGCTCTCTCAGTGCGGGGCTGTCTCAGTGCGGGGCTCTCTCAGTGCGGGGCGCTGTCTCAGTGCGGGGCTGTCTCAGTGCGGGGCTGTCTCAGTGCGGGGCTGTCTCAGTGCGGGGCTGTCTCAGTGCGGGGCTGTCTCAGTGCGGGGCTGTCTCAGTGCGGGGCTGTCTCAGTGCGGGGCGCTGTCTCAGTGCGGGGCTGTCTCAGTGCGGGGCGCTGTCTCAGTGCGGGGCTGTCTCAGTGCGGGGCTCTCCTCTCAGTGCGAGGCTCTCTCTCAGTGCGGGGCTGTCTCAGTGCGGGGCTGTCTCAGTGCGGGGCTCTCTCAGTGCGGGGCTCTCTCAGTGCGGGGCTGTCTCAGTGCGGGGCTGTCTCAGTGCGGGGCTGTCTCAGTGCGGGGCTGTCTCAGTGCGGGGCTGTCTCAGTGCGGGGCTCTCTCAGTGCGGGCTCTCTCTCAGTGCGGGGCTGTCTCAGTGCGGGGCTGTCTCAGTGCGGGGCTGTCTCAGTGCGGGGCTCTCTCAGTGCGGCTCTCTCTCAGTGCGGGGCTCTCTCAGTGCGGGGCTCTCTCAGTGCGGGGCTGTCTCAGTGCGGGGCTGTCTCAGTGCGGGGCTCTCTCAGTGCGGGGCTCTCTCAGTGCGGGGCTGTCTCAGTGCGGGGCTCTCTCAGTGCGGGGCTGTCTCAGTGCGGGGCTGTCTCAGTGCGGGGCTGTCTCAGTGCGGGGCTGTCTCAGTGCGGGGCTGTCTCAGTGCGGGGCTGTCTCAGTGCGGGGCTGTCTCAGTGCGGGGCTGTCTCAGTGCGGGGCTGTCTCAGTGCGGGGCTCTCTCAGTGCGGGGCTGTCTCAGTGCGGGGCTGTCTCAGTGCGGGGCTGTCTCAGTGCGGGGCTGTCTCAGTGCGGGGCTGTCTCAGTGCGGGGCTGTCTCAGTGCGGGGCTGTCTCAGTGCGGGGCTGTCTCAGTGCGGGGCTGTCTCAGTGCGGGGCTGTCTCAGTGCGGGGCTCTCTCAGTGCGGGGCTCTCTCAGTGCGGGGCTGTCTCAGTGCGGGGCTGTCTCAGTGCGGGGCTCTCTCAGTGCGGGGCTGTCTCAGTGCGGGGCTGTCTCAGTGCGGGGCTGTCTCAGTGCGGGGCTCTCTCAGTGCGGGGCTGTCTCAGTGCGGGGCTCTCTCAGTGCGGGGCTGTCTCAGTGCGGGGCTGTCTCAGTGCGGGGCTCTCTCAGTGCGGGGCTCTTTCAGTGCGGGGCTCTTTCAGTGCGGCTCTCTCTCAGTGCGGGGCTGTCTCAGTGCGGGGCTGTCTCAGTGCGGGGCTGTCTCAGTGCGGGGCTGTCTCAGTGCGGGGCTGTCTCAGTGCGGGGCTCTTTCAGTGCGGGGCTCTTTCAGTGCGGCTCTCTCTCAGTGCGGGGCTGTCTCAGTGCGGGGCTGTCTCAGTGCGGGGCTGTCTCAGTGCGGGGCTGTCTCAGTGCGGGGCTGTCTCAGTGCGGGGCTGTCTCAGTGCGGGGCTGTCTCAGTGCGGGGCTGTCTCAGTGCGGGGCTGTCTCAGTGCGGGGCTGTCTCAGTGCGGGGCGCTCCCTCAGTGCGGGGCTCTCTCAGTGCGGGGCTGTCTCAGTGCGGGGCTGTCTCAGTGCGGGGCTGTCTCAGTGCGGGGCTCTCTCTCAGTGCGGGGCTCTCTCAGTGCGGGGCTCTCTCAGTGCGGGGTGTCTCAGTGCGGGGCTGTCTCAGTGCGGGGCTGTCTCAGCGCGGGGCTGTCTCAGTGCGGGGCTCTTTCAGTGCGGCTCTCTCTCAGTGCGGGGCTGTCTCAGTGCGGGGCTGTCTCAGTGCGGGGCTCTTTCAGTGCGGGGCTCTTTCAGTGCGGCTCTCTCTCAGTGCGGGGCTGTCTCAGTGCGGGGCTCTTTCAGTGCGGCTCTCTCTCAGTGCGGGGCTCTTTCAGTGCGGCTCTCTCTCAGTGCGGGGCTGTCTCAGTGCGGGGCTCTTTCAGTGCGGGGCTCTTTCAGTGCGGCTCTCTCTCAGTGCGGGGCTGTCTCAGTGCGGGGCTGTCTCAGTGCGGGGCTCTCTCAGTGCGGGGCTCTTTCAGTGCGGCTCTCTCTCAGTGCGGGGCTGTCTCAGTGCGGGGCTGTCTCAGTGCGGGGCTGTCTCAGTGCGGGGCTGTCTCAGTGCGGGGCTCTCTCAGTGCGGGGCTCTCTCAGTGCGGGGCTGTCTCAGTGCGGGGCTGTCTCAGTGCGGGGCTGTCTCAGTGCGGGGCTGTCTCAGTGCGGGGCTGTCTCAGTGCGGGGCTGTCTCAGTGCGGGGCTCTCTCAGTGCGGGGCTGTCTCAGTGCGGGGCTGTCTCAGTGCGGGGCTGTCTCAGTGCGGGGCTGTCTCAGTGCGGGGCTGTCTCAGTGCGGGGCTGTCTCAGTGCGGGGCTCTCTCAGTGCGGGGCTGTCTCAGTGCGGGGCTGTCTCAGTGCGGGGCTCTCTCAGTGCGGGGCTGTCTCAGTGCGGGGCTGTCTCAGTGCGGGGCTCTCTCAGTGCGGGGCTGTCTCAGTGCGGGGCTGTCTCAGTGCGGGGCTGTCTCAGTGCGGGGCTCTCTCAGTGCGGGGCTCTCTCAGTGCGGGGCTGTCTCAGTGCGGGGCTGTCTCAGTGCGGGGCTGTCTCAGTGCGGGGCTGTCTCAGTGCGGGGCTCTCTCAGTGCGGGGCTCTCTCAGTGCGGGGCTGTCTCAGTGCGGCGCTCCCTCAGTGCGGGGCTCTTTCAGTGCGGCTCTCTCTCAGTGCGGGGCTGTCTCAGTGCGGGGCTGTCTCAGTGCGGGGCTGTCTCAGTGCGGGGCTCTTTCAGTGCGGGGCTCTTTCAGTGCGGCTCTCTCTCAGTGCGGGGCTGTCTCAGTGCGGGGCTGTCTCAGTGCGGGGCTGTCTCAGTGCGGGGTGTCTCAGTGCGGGGCTGTCTCAGTGCGGGGCTGTCTCAGTGCGGGGCTGTCTCAGTGCGGGGCTGTCTCAGTGCGGGGCTGTCTCAGTGCGGGGCTGTCTCAGTGCGGGGCTGTCTCAGTGCGGGGCGCTCCCTCAGTGCGGGGCTCTCTCAGTGCGGGGCTGTCTCAGTGCGGGGCTCTCTCAGTGCGGGGCTGTCTCAGTGCGGGGCTCTCTCTCAGTGCGGGGCTCTCAGTGCGGGGCTCTCTCAGTGCGGGGTGTCTCAGTGCGGGGCTGTCTCAGTGCGGGGCTGTCTCAGTGCGGGGCTGTCTCAGTGCGGGGCTCTTTCAGTGCGGCTCTCTCTCAGTGCGGGGCTGTCTCAGTGCGGGGCTGTCTCAGTGCGGGGCTCTTTCAGTGCGGGGCTCTTTCAGTGCGGCTCTCTCTCAGTGCGGGGCTGTCTCAGTGCGGGGCTCTTTCAGTGCGGCTCTCTCTCAGTGCGGGGCTCTTTCAGTGCGGCTCTCTCTCAGTGCGGGGCTGTCTCAGTGCGGGGCTCTTTCAGTGCGGGGCTCTTTCAGTGCGGCTCTCTCTCAGTGCGGGGCTGTCTCAGTGCGGGGCTGTCTCAGTGCGGGGCTCTCTCAGTGCGGGGCTCTTTCAGTGCGGCTCTCTCTCAGTGCGGGGCTGTCTCAGTGCGGGTCTGTCTCAGTGCGGGGCTGTCTCAGTGCGGGGCTGTCTCAGTGCGGGGCTCTCTCAGTGCGGGGCTGTCTCAGTGCGGCGCTCTCTCAGTGCGGGGCTGTCTCAGTGCGGGGCTGTCTCAGTGCGGGGCTGTCTCAGTGCGGGGCTCTCTCAGTGCGGGGCTGTCTCAGTGCGGGGCTGTCTCAGTGCGGGGCTGTCTCAGTGCGGGGCTGTCTCAGTGCGGGGCTGTCTCAGTGCGGGGCTGTCTCAGTGCGGGGCTGTCTCAGTGCGGGGCTGTCTCAGTGCGGGGCTCTCTCAGTGCGGGGCTGTCTCAGTGCGGGGCTCTCTCAGTGCGGGGCTGTCTCAGTGCGGGGCTGTCTCAGTGCGGGGCTCTCTCAGTGCGGCTCTCTCTCAGTGCGGGGCTGTCTCAGTGCGGCTCTCTCTCTGTGCGGGGCTGTCTCAGTGCGGGGCTCTCTCAGTGCGGCGCTCTCTCAGTGCGGGCTCTCTCTCAGTGCGGGGCTGTCTCAGTGCGGGGCTGTCTCAGTGCGGGGCTGTCTCAGTGCGGGGCTCTCTCAGTGCGGGCTCTCTTAGTGCGGGCCTGTCTCAGTGCGGGGCTCTCTCAGTGCGGGGCTGTCTCAGTGCGGGGCTCTCTCAGTGCGGGGCTGTCTCAGTGCGGGGCTGTCTCAGTGCGGGGCTGTCTCAGTGCGGGGCTGTCTCAGTGCGGGGCTGTCTCAGTGCGGGGCTGTCTCAGTGCGGGGCTGTCTCAGTGCGGGGCTGTCTCAGTGCGGGGCTGTCTCAGTGCGGGGCTGTCTCAGTGCGGGGCTGTCTCAGTGCGGGGCTCTCTCAGTGCGGGGCTCTCTCAGTGCGGGGCTGTCTCAGTGCGGGGCTGTCTCAGTGCGGGGCTGTCTCAGTGCGGGGCTGTCTCAGTGCGGGGCTGTCTCAGTGCGGGGCTGTCTCAGTGCGGGGCTGTCTCAGTGCGGGGCTCTCTCAGTGCGGGGCTGTCTCAGTGCGGGGCTCTCTCAGTGCGGGGCTCTCTCAGTGCGGGGCTGTCTCAGGGCGGGCTCTCTCTCAGTGCGGGGCTGTCTCAGTGCGGGGCTGTCTCAGTGCGGGGCTGTCTCAGTGCGGGGCTCTCTCAGTGCGGGCTCTCTCAGTGCGGGGCTGTCTCAGTGCGGGGCTCTCTCAGTGCGGGGCTGTCTCAGTGCGGGGCTCTCTCAGTGCGGGGCTGTCTCAGTGCGGGGCTGTCTCAGTGCGGGGCTGTCTCAGTGCGGGGCTGTCTCAGTGCGGGGCTCTCTCAGTGCGGGGCTCTCTCAGTGCGGGGCTCTCTCAGTGCGGGCTCTCTCTCAGTGCGGGGCTGTCTCAGTGCGGGGCTCCCCTCTCAGTGCGGGGCTCCCCTCTCAGTGCGGCGCTCCCTCTCAGTGCGGGGCTCCCTCTCAGTGCGGCGCTCCCTCTCAGTGCGGGGCTCCCCTCTCAGTGCGGGGCTCCCCTCTCAGTGCGGGGCTCCCCTCTCAGTGCGGGGCTCCCCTCTCAGTGCGGGGCTCCCTCTCAGTGCGGCGCTCCCTCTCAGTGCGGGGCTCCCCTCTCAGTGCGGGGCTCCCCTCTCAGTGCGGGGCTCCCCTCTCAGTGCGGGGCTCCCCTCTCAGTGTGGGGCTCCCTCTCAGTGCGGCGCCCCCTCTCAGTGCGGCGCTCCCTCAGTGCGGAGCTCCCCTCTCAGTGCGGCGCTCCCTCTCAGTGCGGCGCTCCCTCTCAGTGCGGCGCTCCCTCTCAGTGCGGGACTCCCTCTCAGTGCGGGGCTGTCTCAGTGCGGGGCTCCCCTCTCAATGCGGGGCTCCCCTCTCAGTGCGGCGCTCCCGCTCAGTGCGGCGCTCCCTCTCAGTGCGGGGCTCCCCTCTCAGTGCGGGGCTCCCCTCTCAGTGCGGGGCTCCCCTCTCAGTGCGGGGCTCCCCTCTCAGTGCGGGGCTCCCTCTCAGTGCGGCGCTCCCTCAGTGCGGGGCTCCCTCTCAGTGCGGGGCTCCCTCTCAGTGCGGGGCTCCCTCTCAGTGCGGCGCTCCCTCTCAGTGCGGCGCTCCCTCTCAGTGCGGGGCTCCCCTTTCAGTGCGGCGCTCCCTCTCAGTGCGGCGCTCCCTCTCAGTGCGGGGCTCCCCTCTCAGTGCGGCGCTCCCTCTCAGTGCGGCGCTCCCTCTCAATGCGGGGCTCCCCTCTCAGTGCGGGGCTCCCTCAGTGCGGGGCTCTCTCTCAGTGCGGCGCTCCCTCTCAGTGCGGCGCTCCCTCAGTGCGGCGCTCCCTCAGTGCGGCGCTACCTCAGTGCGGTGCTCCCCTCTCAGTGCGGCGCTCCCTCTCAGTGCGTGGCTCCCTCTCAGTGCGGCGCTCCCTCAGTGCGGGGCTCCCCTCTCAGTGCGGCGCTCCCTCTCAGTGCGGGGCTCCCCTCTCAGTGCGGGGCTCCCTCAGTGTGGGGCTCCCTCTCAGTGCGGCGCTCCCTCTCAGTGCGGGGCTCCCCTCTCAGTGCAGCGCTCCCTCAGTGCGGCGCTCCCTCTCAGTGCGGCGCTCCCTCAGTGCGGCGCTCCCTCAGTGCGGCGCTCCCTCTCAGTGCGGCGCTCCCTCAGTGCGGCGCTCCCTCAGTGCGGCGCTCCCCACTCAGTGCGGGGCTCCCCTCTCAGGGCGGGGCTCCCTCTCAGTGCGGGGCTCCCTCTCAGTGCGGCGCTCCCTCTCAGTGCGGGGCTCCCCTCTCAGTGCGGCGCTCCCCTCTCAGTGCGGCGCTCCCTCTCAGTGCGGGGCTCCCTCTCAGTGCGGGGCTCCCTCTCAGTGCGGCGCTCCCTCTCAGTGCGGCGCTCCCCTCTCAGTGCGGGGCTCCCTCTCAGTGCGGGGCTCCCTCTCAGTGCGGGGCTCCCCTCTCATTGCGGCGCTCCCCTCTCAGTGCGGCGCTCCCTCTCAGTGCGGGGCTCCCTCTCAGTGCGGGGCTCCCTCTCAGTGCGGCGCTCCCTCTCAGTGCGGCGCTCCCTCTCAGTGCGGCGCTCCCTCTCAGTGCGGTGCTCCCCTCTCAGTGCGGGGCTCCCTCTCAGTGCGGCGCTCCCTCTCAGTGCGGCGCTCCCTCTCAGTGCGGGGCTCCCCTCTCAGTGCGGCGCTCCCGCTCAGTGCGGGGCTCCCTCTCAGTGCGGGGCTCCCTCTCAGTGCGGCGCTCCCCTCTCAGTGCGGGGCTCCCTCTCAGTGCGGCGCTCCCTCTCAGTGCGGGGCTCCCCTCTCAGTGCGGCGCTCCCTCTCAGTGCGGCGCTCCCTCTCAGTGCGGCGCTCCCTCTCAGTGCGGCGCTCCCTCTCAGTGCGGCGCTCCCTCTCAGTGCGGCGCTCCCTCTCAGTGCGGGGCTCCCTCTCAGTGCGGGGCTCCCCTCTCAGTGCGGCGCTCCCCTCTCAGTGCGGCGCTCCCTCTCAGTGCGGGGCTCCCTCTCAGTGCGGCGCTACCTCTCAGTGCGGCGCTCCCTCTCAGTGCGGGGCTCCCCTCTCAGTGCGGGGCTCCCTCTCAGTGCGGGGCTCCCCTCTCAGTGCGGGGCTCCCTCAGTGCGGGGCTCCCCACTCAGTGCGGGGCTCCCCTCTCAGTGCGGGGCTCCCCTCTCAGTGCGGCGCTCCCTCTCAGTGCGGCGCTCCCTCTCAGTGCGGGGCTCCCTCTCAGTGCGGCGCTCCCTCTCAGTGCGGGGCTCCCCTCTCAGTGCGGGGCTCCCTCAGTGCGGGGCTCCCCACTCAGTGCGGGGCTCCCCTCTCAGTGCGGGGCTCCCTCTCAGTGCGGCGCTCCCTCTCAGTGCGGCGCTCCCTCTCAGTGCGGGGCTCCCCTCTCAGTGCGGGGCTCCACTCTCAGTGCGGCGCTCCCTCTCAGTGCGGCGCTCCCTCTCAGTGCGGGGCTCCCTCTCAGTGCGGCGCTCCCTCTCAGTGCGGGGCTCCCCTCTCAGTGCGGGGCTCCCTCAGTGCGGGGCTCCCCACTCAGTGCGGGGCTCCCCTCTCAGTGCGGGGCTCCCCTCTCAGTGCGGCGCTCCCTCTCAGTGCGGCGCTCCCTCTCAGTGCGGGGCTCCCTCTCAGTGCGGCGCTCCCTCTCAGTGCGGCGCTCCCTCTCAGTGCGGGGCTCCCCTCTCAGTGCGGGGCTCCCCTCTCAGTGCGGGGCTCCCCACTCAGTGCGGGGCTCCCTCTCAGTGCGGGGCTCCCTCTCAGTGCGGGGCTCCCCTCTCAGTGCGGTGCTCCCCTCTCAGTGCGGCGCTCCCTCTCAGTGCGGGGCTCCCCTCTCAGTGCGGCGCTCCCTCTCAGTGCGGGGCTCCCTCTCAGTGCGGGGCTCCCTCAGTGCGGGGCTCCCCTCTCAGTGCGGGGCTCCCTCTCAGTGCGGGGCTCCCCTCTCAGTGCGGCGCTCCCTCTCAGTGCGGGGCTCCCTCTCAGTGCGGGGCTCCCCTCTCAGTGCGGGGCTCCCCACTCAGTGCGGGGCTCCCCTCTCAGTGCGGGGCTCCCCTCTCAGTGCGGGGCTCCCCTCTCAGTGCGGGGCTCCCCTCTCAGTGCGGCGCTCCCTCTCAGTGCGGCGCTCCCTCTCAGTGCGGGGCTCCCTCTCAGTGCGGCGCTCCCTCTCAGTGCGGCGCTCCCTCTCAGTGCGGGGCTCGCCTCTCAGTGCGGGGCTCCCCCCTCAGTGCGGGGCTCCCCACTCAGTGCGGGGCTCCCTCTCAGTGCGGGGCTCCCTCTCAGTGCGGGGCTCCCCTCTCAGTGCGGTGCTCCCCTCTCAGTGCGGCGCTCCCTCTCAGTGCGGGGCTCCCCTCTCAGTGCGGCGCTCCCTCTCAGTGCGGGGCTCCCTCTCAGTGCGGGGCTCCCTCAGTGCGGGGCTCCCCTCTCAGTGCGGGGCTCCCTCTCAGTGCGGGGCTCCCCTCTCAGTGCGGCGCTCCCTCTCAGTGCGGGGCTCCCTCTCAGTGCGGGGCTCCCCTCTCAGTGCGGGGCTCCCTCTCAGTGCGGGGCTCCCCTCTCAGTGCGGGGCTCCCCTCTCAGTGCGGGGCTCCCCTCTCAGTGCGGGGCTCCCCTCTCAGTGCGGGGCACCCCACTCAGTGCAGGACTCCCCTCTCAGTGCGGGGCTCCCCTCTCAGTGCGGGGCTCCCTCTCAGTGCGGGGCTCCCTCAGTGCGGGGCTCCCCTCTCAGTGCGGGGCTCCCTCTCAGTGCGGGGCTCCCTCTCTGTGCGGCGCTCCCTCTCAGTGCGGGGCTCCCCTCTCAGTGCGGGGCTCCCTCAGTGCGGGGCTCCCCACTCAGTGCGGGGCTCCCCTCTCAGTGCGGGGCTCCCCTCTCAGTGCGGCGCTCCCTCTCAGTGCGGCGCTCCCTCTCAGTGCGGGGCTCCCTCTCAGTGCGGCGCTCCCTCTCAGTGCGGCGCTCCCTCTCAGTGCGGGGCTCCCCTCTCAGTGCGGGGCTCCCCTCTCAGTGCGGGGCTCCCCACTCAGTGCGGGGCTCCCTCTCAGTGCGGGGCTCCCTCTCAGTGCGGGGCTCCCCTCTCAGTGCGGTGCTCCCCTCTCAGTGCGGCGCTCCCTCCCAGTGCGGGGCTCCCCTCTCAGTGCGGCGCTCCCTCTCAGTGCGGGGCTCCCTCAGTGCGGGGCTCCCCTCTCAGTGCGGGGCTCCCTCTCAGTGCGGGGCTCCCCTCTCAGTGCGGCGCTCCCTCTCAGTGCGGGGCTCCCTCTCAGTGCGGGGCTCCCCTCTCAGTGCGGGGCTCCCCTCTCAGTGCGGGGCTCCCCTCTCAGTGCGGGGCTCCCCTCTCAGTGTGGGGCTCCCTCTCAGTGCGGCGCCCCCTCTCAGTGCGGCGCTCCCTCAGTGCGGAGCTCCCCTCTCAGTGCGGCGCTCCCTCTCAGTGCGGCGCTCCCTCTCAGTGCGGCGCTCCCTCTCAGTGCGGGACTCCCTCTCAGTGCGGGGCTGTCTCAGTGCGGGGCTCCCCTCTCAATGCGGGGCTCCCCTCTCAGTGCGGCGCTCCCGCTCAGTGCGGCGCTCCCTCTCAGTGCGGGGCTCCCCTCTCAGTGCGGGGCTCCCCTCTCAGTGCGGGGCTCCCCTCTCAGTGCGGGGCTCCCCTCTCAGTGCGGGGCTCCCTCTCAGTGCGGCGCTCCCTCAGTGCGGGGCTCCCTCTCAGTGCGGGGCTCCCTCTCAGTGCGGGGCTCCCTCTCAGTGCGGCGCTCCCTCTCAGTGCGGCGCTCCCTCTCAGTGCGGGGCTCCCCTTTCAGTGCGGCGCTCCCTCTCAGTGCGGCGCTCCCTCTCAGTGCGGGGCTCCCCTCTCAGTGCGGCGCTCCCTCTCAGTGCGGCGCTCCCTCTCAATGCGGGGCTCCCCTCTCAGTGCGGGGCTCCCTCAGTGCGGGGCTCTCTCTCAGTGCGGCGCTCCCTCTCAGTGCGGCGCTCCCTCAGTGCGGCGCTCCCTCAGTGCGGCGCTACCTCAGTGCGGTGCTCCCCTCTCAGTGCGGCGCTCCCTCTCAGTGCGTGGCTCCCTCTCAGTGCGGCGCTCCCTCAGTGCGGGGCTCCCCTCTCAGTGCGGCGCTCCCTCTCAGTGCGGGGCTCCCCTCTCAGTGCGGGGCTCCCTCAGTGTGGGGCTCCCTCTCAGTGCGGCGCTCCCTCTCAGTGCGGGGCTCCCCTCTCAGTGCAGCGCTCCCTCAGTGCGGCGCTCCCTCTCAGTGCGGCGCTCCCTCAGTGCGGCGCTCCCTCAGTGCGGCGCTCCCTCTCAGTGCGGCGCTCCCTCAGTGCGGCGCTCCCTCAGTGCGGCGCTCCCCACTCAGTGCGGGGCTCCCCTCTCAGGGCGGGGCTCCCTCTCAGTGCGGGGCTCCCTCTCAGTGCGGCGCTCCCTCTCAGTGCGGGGCTCCCCTCTCAGTGCGGCGCTCCCCTCTCAGTGCGGCGCTCCCTCTCAGTGCGGGGCTCCCTCTCAGTGCGGGGCTCCCTCTCAGTGCGGCGCTCCCTCTCAGTGCGGCGCTCCCCTCTCAGTGCGGGGCTCCCTCTCAGTGCGGGGCTCCCTCTCAGTGCGGGGCTCCCCTCTCATTGCGGCGCTCCCCTCTCAGTGCGGCGCTCCCTCTCAGTGCGGGGCTCCCTCTCAGTGCGGGGCTCCCTCTCAGTGCGGCGCTCCCTCTCAGTGCGGCGCTCCCTCTCAGTGCGGCGCTCCCTCTCAGTGCGGTGCTCCCCTCTCAGTGCGGGGCTCCCTCTCAGTGCGGCGCTCCCTCTCAGTGCGGCGCTCCCTCTCAGTGCGGGGCTCCCCTCTCAGTGCGGCGCTCCCGCTCAGTGCGGGGCTCCCTCTCAGTGCGGGGCTCCCTCTCAGTGCGGCGCTCCCCTCTCAGTGCGGGGCTCCCTCTCAGTGCGGCGCTCCCTCTCAGTGCGGGGCTCCCCTCTCAGTGCGGCGCTCCCTCTCAGTGCGGCGCTCCCTCTCAGTGCGGCGCTCCCTCTCAGTGCGGCGCTCCCTCTCAGTGCGGCGCTCCCTCTCAGTGCGGCGCTCCCTCTCAGTGCGGGGCTCCCTCTCAGTGCGGGGCTCCCCTCTCAGTGCGGCGCTCCCCTCTCAGTGCGGCGCTCCCTCTCAGTGCGGGGCTCCCTCTCAGTGCGGCGCTACCTCTCAGTGCGGCGCTCCCTCTCAGTGCGGGGCTCCCCTCTCAGTGCGGGGCTCCCTCTCAGTGCGGGGCTCCCCTCTCAGTGCGGGGCTCCCTCAGTGCGGGGCTCCCCACTCAGTGCGGGGCTCCCCTCTCAGTGCGGGGCTCCCCTCTCAGTGCGGCGCTCCCTCTCAGTGCGGCGCTCCCTCTCAGTGCGGGGCTCCCTCTCAGTGCGGCGCTCCCTCTCAGTGCGGGGCTCCCCTCTCAGTGCGGGGCTCCCTCAGTGCGGGGCTCCCCACTCAGTGCGGGGCTCCCCTCTCAGTGCGGGGCTCCCTCTCAGTGCGGCGCTCCCTCTCAGTGCGGCGCTCCCTCTCAGTGCGGGGCTCCCCTCTCAGTGCGGGGCTCCACTCTCAGTGCGGCGCTCCCTCTCAGTGCGGCGCTCCCTCTCAGTGCGGGGCTCCCTCTCAGTGCGGCGCTCCCTCTCAGTGCGGGGCTCCCCTCTCAGTGCGGGGCTCCCTCAGTGCGGGGCTCCCCACTCAGTGCGGGGCTCCCCTCTCAGTGCGGGGCTCCCCTCTCAGTGCGGCGCTCCCTCTCAGTGCGGCGCTCCCTCTCAGTGCGGGGCTCCCTCTCAGTGCGGCGCTCCCTCTCAGTGCGGCGCTCCCTCTCAGTGCGGGGCTCCCCTCTCAGTGCGGGGCTCCCCTCTCAGTGCGGGGCTCCCCACTCAGTGCGGGGCTCCCTCTCAGTGCGGGGCTCCCTCTCAGTGCGGGGCTCCCCTCTCAGTGCGGTGCTCCCCTCTCAGTGCGGCGCTCCCTCTCAGTGCGGGGCTCCCCTCTCAGTGCGGCGCTCCCTCTCAGTGCGGGGCTCCCTCTCAGTGCGGGGCTCCCTCAGTGCGGGGCTCCCCTCTCAGTGCGGGGCTCCCTCTCAGTGCGGGGCTCCCCTCTCAGTGCGGCGCTCCCTCTCAGTGCGGGGCTCCCTCTCAGTGCGGGGCTCCCCTCTCAGTGCGGGGCTCCCCACTCAGTGCGGGGCTCCCCTCTCAGTGCGGGGCTCCCCTCTCAGTGCGGGGCTCCCCTCTCAGTGCGGGGCTCCCCTCTCAGTGCGGCGCTCCCTCTCAGTGCGGCGCTCCCTCTCAGTGCGGGGCTCCCTCTCAGTGCGGCGCTCCCTCTCAGTGCGGCGCTCCCTCTCAGTGCGGGGCTCGCCTCTCAGTGCGGGGCTCCCCCCTCAGTGCGGGGCTCCCCACTCAGTGCGGGGCTCCCTCTCAGTGCGGGGCTCCCTCTCAGTGCGGGGCTCCCCTCTCAGTGCGGTGCTCCCCTCTCAGTGCGGCGCTCCCTCTCAGTGCGGGGCTCCCCTCTCAGTGCGGCGCTCCCTCTCAGTGCGGGGCTCCCTCTCAGTGCGGGGCTCCCTCAGTGCGGGGCTCCCCTCTCAGTGCGGGGCTCCCTCTCAGTGCGGGGCTCCCCTCTCAGTGCGGCGCTCCCTCTCAGTGCGGGGCTCCCTCTCAGTGCGGGGCTCCCCTCTCAGTGCGGGGCTCCCTCTCAGTGCGGGGCTCCCCTCTCAGTGCGGGGCTCCCCTCTCAGTGCGGGGCTCCCCTCTCAGTGCGGGGCTCCCCTCTCAGTGCGGGGCACCCCACTCAGTGCAGGACTCCCCTCTCAGTGCGGGGCTCCCCTCTCAGTGCGGGGCTCCCTCTCAGTGCGGGGCTCCCTCAGTGCGGGGCTCCCCTCTCAGTGCGGGGCTCCCTCTCAGTGCGGGGCTCCCTCTCTGTGCGGCGCTCCCTCTCAGTGCGGGGCTCCCCTCTCAGTGCGGGGCTCCCTCAGTGCGGGGCTCCCCACTCAGTGCGGGGCTCCCCTCTCAGTGCGGGGCTCCCCTCTCAGTGCGGCGCTCCCTCTCAGTGCGGCGCTCCCTCTCAGTGCGGGGCTCCCTCTCAGTGCGGCGCTCCCTCTCAGTGCGGCGCTCCCTCTCAGTGCGGGGCTCCCCTCTCAGTGCGGGGCTCCCCTCTCAGTGCGGGGCTCCCCACTCAGTGCGGGGCTCCCTCTCAGTGCGGGGCTCCCTCTCAGTGCGGGGCTCCCCTCTCAGTGCGGTGCTCCCCTCTCAGTGCGGCGCTCCCTCCCAGTGCGGGGCTCCCCTCTCAGTGCGGCGCTCCCTCTCAGTGCGGGGCTCCCTCAGTGCGGGGCTCCCCTCTCAGTGCGGGGCTCCCTCTCAGTGCGGGGCTCCCCTCTCAGTGCGGCGCTCCCTCTCAGTGCGGGGCTCCCTCTCAGTGCGGGGCTCCCCTCTCAGTGCGGGGCTCCCCACTCAGTGCGGGGCTCCCCTCTCAGTGCGGGGCTCCCCTCTCAGTGCGGGGCTCCCCTCTCAGTGCGGGGCTCCCCTCTCAGTGCGGCGCTCCCTCTCAGTGCGGCGCTCCCTCTCAGTGCGGGGCTCCCTCTCAGTGCGGCGCTCCCTCTCAGTGCGGCGCTCCCTCTCAGTGCGGGGCTCGCCTCTCAGTGCGGGGCTCCCCTCTCAGTGCGGGGCTCCCCACTCAGTGCGGGGCTCCCTCTCAGTGCGGGGCTCCCTCTCAGTGCGGGGCTCCCCTCTCAGTGCGGTGCTCCCCTCTCAGTGCGGCGCTCCCTCTCAGTGCGGGGCTCCCCTCTCAGTGCGGCGCTCCCTCTCAGTGCGGGGCTCCCTCTCAGTGCGGGGCTCCCTCAGTGCGGGGCTCCCCTCTCAGTGCGGGGCTCCCTCTCAGTGCGGGGCTCCCCTCTCAGTGCGGCGCTCCCTCTCAGTGCGGGGCTCCCTCTCAGTGCGCGGCTCCCCTCTCAGTGCGGGGCTCCCCTCTCAGTGCGGGGCTCCCTCTCAGTGCGGGGCTCCCCTCTCAGTGCGGGGCTCCCCTCTCAGTGCGGGGCTCCCCTCTCAGTGCGGGGCTCCCCTCTCAGTGCGGGGCTCCCCACTCAGTGCCGGACTCCCCTCTCAGTGCGGGGCTCCCCTCTCAGTGCGGGGCTCCCCTCTCAGTGCGGCGCTCCCCTCTCTGTGCGGGGCTCCCCTCTCAGTGCGGGTCTCCCTCAGTGCGGGGCTCCCCTCTCAGTGCGGGGCTCCCCTCTCAGTGCGGCGCTCCCTCTCTGTGCGGGGCTCCCTCAGTGCGGGGCTCCCCTCTCAGTGCGGCGCTCCCTCTCAGTGCGGGGCTCCCCTCTCAGTGCGGCGCTCCCTCTCAGTGCGGCGCTCCCTCTCAGTGCGGCGCTCCCTCAGTGCGGCGCTCCCTCTCAGTGCGGCGCTCCCTCAGTGCGGCGCTCCCTCTCAGTGCGGCGCTCCCTCAGTGCGGGGCTCCCTCTCAGTGCGGCGCCCCCTCAGTGCGGGGCTCCCTCAGTGCGACGCTCCCTCTGCGCCGCGCTCCCTCCGTGCGGCGCTCCCTCTGCGCCGCGCTCCCTCAGTGCGGCGCTCCCTCTCAGTGCGGCGCTCCCTCTCAGTGCGGCGCTCCCTCTCAGTGCGGCGCTCCCTCTCAGTGCAGCGCTCCCCTCTCAGTGCGGCACTCCCTCTCAGTGCGGCGCTCCCTCTCAGTGCGGCGCTCCCTCTCAGTGCGGCGCTCCCTCAGTGCGGCGCTCCCTCTCAGTGCGGCGCTCCCTCTCAGTGCGGCGCTCCCTCAGTGCGGCGCTCCCTCTCAGTGCGGCGCTCCCTCTCAGTGCGGCGCTCCCTCTCAGTGCGGCACTCCCTCTCACTGCGGCGCTCCCTCAGTGCGGCGCTCCCTCAGTGCGGCACTCCCTCTGCACCCTGCTCCCTGTGACTCCAGAGCCACAGCAACGTGGTTGACTCTCTGCCCTCCAGGTGCATCTCGAGATGGACACTAAACGCTGGCCAGCCTGCGGTCCCCATGTCCAATGAATAAAAGAAATAGGGAGTTGAATTTGGGACGAGGTTTAGAGATCCGTCCTGTTGAGAGTTTCTTCACAGTAGCGCCAGAGTTTGCCCTGTTTCTGTGCGGGAATGAGTGGGGCACGGCTTTATCCGGTATTTAAATAGAGGTGACTCCCGGCTTGGGTCAGTGTCTGTGTGGAGCGTGGCGACGAGGGGATTTTCACAGTAACTTCATTGCAGTGTTAATGTAAGCCTTACCTGTGACTAATAAATAAATAGCATTTTAAACTGTTCTGTTTCCCCCCCCACCTTCCGCAGAGGACCCTCACTCAGAAACAAAAGCTGCTGACCAGGCAGCACGAGGATGCCAAGGAGCTGAAGGAGAACTTGGACAGGAGGGAACGGGTGGTGTTCGACATTCTCTGCAGCCACCTGACGGACGAGCTGCTCCAGGACTATGAGCACTTTGTCAAGATGAAGTCGGCCCTCATCATCGAGCAGAGGGAGCTGGAGGACAAGATCAAACTGGGGGAGGAGCAGCTCAAGTGTCTGCTGGAGAGCCTGCCCCTCGACGGCATGCCCAAGTAGGAGACGCCGAGGAGGGGGTAACTCTTGACTGGGCACTGAGCTGCCACCAGCGAGCGAGGGCATGCGTGCTCCCCTATCTCTCTCTCTCTGTCAGTGTGTGTGGTATAGCTGGATCTGTCCACTTGGGGGAGCTGAGCGTGGGAGGAATGACTGGAGAGTATGGAGGCAGCGAGTCTGAACTTCGATGTCCCTTGCAGAACTGAGTTCTGTCACATTGAACATTAAATGTTGTTAAACTGCTGGATATTTTAGTCTCACAGGTTCTATCTGCTGCCACACCAACACTATCCCCTGCCAACTTGTCCCTGGTTTTGTTTTTAGAATGGAAAACTTCGATTGGTTTTGAGCAAGATTCTGACACTCTTTTCCCCAAACAGGTTCCTTCTTTTGGATATAAACCTGACGCATTCATCAAATGATGTGATAACTGGATATTCTTTTTTTTAAAAAAAAGAATGTGCATTAAATTAATTTATTGTAGCAATCATTAAAATAAATAGGTGGTTACAGAAGCTGACGACTTATTTTCGAGTCTGCTCACTGGAAAGAAAAATAAATGTCAGAAACACTTTCGCTTCTTGTTTCTCCGATCTTTACACTCAAACTGGGTGTAAAAAACCCGGTGCCCACAACTTTTGCTCAGCTGAGCCACCTCTCCCAACCTCCCGCAGGTTGTAACCTCGAAGATAAAACGACTCCGATCGGCCCATGAAGGAACCAGCCAATTCTCGCACCTCGGTCGGGTTCTGCCTTCATCTTGGAGTAGGGTTCAACCTTGTTCAGGAGTGAAAGGGTTTTCAGAGCTGATCAAATACAGTTTATTTATTAGTCACAAGTAGTCACAAGGGTTAGCGCTGCTGCCTCACAGTGCCAGGGACCCGGGTTCGATTCCTGGCTTGGGTCACTGTCTGTGCGGAGTCTGCACATTCTCCCCGTGTCTGCGTGGGTTTCCTCCGAGTGCTCCGGTTTCCTCCCACAGTCTGAAAGACGTGCTGGTTAGGTGGATTGACCCGGACTGTGGCGACTCGGGGATTTTCACAGTAACTTCATTGCAGTGTTAATGTCAGCCTTACTTGTGACTAAGAAATAAATAAACTTTTAGTAGTCTTGTATTAACACTGCAATGAAGTTACTGTGAAAATCCCCTAATCGCCACACTCCAGCCTGTTCGGGTAACACTGAGGGAGAATTTAGCATGGCCAATGCACCTAACCAGCATGTCTTTTAGACTGTGGGAGGAAACCGGAGCACCCGGAGGAAACCCACGCAGACACGGGGAGAATGTGCAAACTCCACAGACAGCGGCGCAAGCCAGGAATTGAACCCCGGGTCCCTGGCGCCGCAAGGCAGCAGTGCTAACCACTGTGCCGCCGTGCCACCATGCTATGTTAACTCTTAGTGTCAGGGGGATTAGCTAGGGTAAATACGTGGGGTTAGGGGGATAGGGCCTGGGTGGGATAGTGGTCGGTGCAGGTTCGATGGGCTGAAGGGCCTGGGAGTATCAAGCGATCACTGTCAAGGCTCTGCCAACATCCAGCTGCCCTGGAGGAGGTTTTGGTTTCACTTATTGAAGACACGCTGCCGTGTGTTCTGAAACACATTCTAGAAAATCACAGGTCGTCACATCACAAACAAAGTGGCCGACAGTCTGGTGTAACGCACTGCTTGAAGGATGGCGTTGCTGCTTGTGCTGTAAAGCTGTCTCACAATGTGTAAGTACAGTATTCGGGTTGTTTATAAGTCATGTAGAAAAGATCTTTACCCATGTTTAAGTGCTGTTCAAAATATGACATCCTACCCACAATGCAATGCAAGTGGAATGAGCTGCTCTGTGGAGAGTTTGGACAATGCGAGAGGGTTAGCCTGGATCCTATGCTGGTTTTAACTCAATGTCCCGTCACTGTCAATCACCCAGACTATTGCAGGATTACAGTCAGGTTGCCATGAAAGGTCTGATTTCTGTTCACGCTGCACCTTGACATTTTTTCTGAAGTGCTTGATTTGAACCTTTGCACCGTTTACCTCAAGAGGAAGTCCAAAGAGAGATGCCTGTCATTGGAAGGGTGTTGATTTTAATTCTACTAACCTAGAAGGTCAAGGATTTTTAAAATATTCATTCTCGAGATGACGGCTTCACTGGCTAGGCCAGCATTTCTTTGTCCATCCCCAATTGCCCTTGAGGAGGTGGTGATGAACTTGCCTTCTTGAACCTCTACTGTCCATGTGGTGTAGGTACACCCACTGTGCTGTCGGGAAGGAAGTTCCAGGATTTTGATCCGGTGACAGTAAAAGAATGGTGATACATTTCCAAGTCAGGATGGTGAGTGGCATGGAGGGTAACTTGCAGATACTGGTATTCCCTTGTCATTCTAGATGGTAGTGGGTTTGGAAGGTGCTGCCTAAGGAACCTTGGTGAGTTGTTGCAGTGCTGTTCATGATATCTTAGTCACAGTGCCCCATCTTTGTGTTGTGGACTAGATCACCTCGTCACTTGTGAATGTTTGTATATCCAATTCCCTTTTGAAAGTAACCATTGAATCTGCTTCCACCATTCTTTGAGGCAACATATTCCACATCCTAACAGCTCGCTATGTAAAGACACATTCACATCTTCCCTCATGTTATTTTGCCAGTTAGCTGAGAATCATAGAATCACACAGTGCAGAAGTCCTTCGACCCAGTGAGTCTGCATTGACGCATTAGAAACACCTGAACCCCCACTAATCCCATCTACCAGCACTTGGCCCTTGGTCCTGAATGTTATGATGTGCCAAGTGCTCATCCAGATACTTTTTAAAGGATGTGAGGCAACCCGCCTCCACCATCCTCCCGGGCAGCGCATTCCAGACCGTCACCACCCTCTGGGTAAGTTTTTCCTCACATTCCCCTCCAAACCTCCTGCCCCTTGCCTTGAACCTATGATGTCTTATAGAACCATAGAGGTTTACAGCATCGAAGCAGGCCCTTCGGCCCAACTTGTCCATGCCGCCCTTTTTTGTTAAAAACCCTGAAGCTAGTCCCAATTGCCTGCATTTGGCCCACATCCCTCTCTCCGCATCTTACCCATGTAACTATCTAAATGCTTTTTAAAAGACAAAATTGTACCCGCCTCTACTACTACCTCTGGCAGCTTGTTCCAGACACTCACCACCCTCTGGGTGGGATTGTTGTCTGTGCAGACTCAATGGGGTGTAAGGCACTGTAGGGATTCTATGATTCTCAATGAACAATACCAGTTTCTGCATTCACTACCTTATGTAGTTTATTGTGTGAGATTAACATTAGAAACTTCAAGGTTTGATGCCTCCTTTCTCCTGATAGTGGACATTACAGCAGACCCCATGGAGGTTAGCGAGGATTTTTGAACATTCATTTGTGGGATGAGTGTATCACAGACAAGGCCAAGGTTTATTGTTCTTCCTGAAGAAGGTGGTGGTGAGTGTGTTAAAGGATACGGGGAACAGGTGGATGGTGGATTTGAGACCAGGGAGAGATCAGCCATGATCTGATTGAATGGCGGAGCAGGCTCGAAGGGATGAATTTGCCTACTTCTGCTCCAAATTCCTACGTTCCTTCTTGAACCGTGACTTGTTTAGTTTGGGAAATTGGGATTTAACAAACGTCATGACTGTAGGAAAAGTTTAAAGTTTATTAGTCACAAGTAAGGCTTACATTAACGCTGCAATGAAGTTACTGTGACAATCCCCTAGTCGCCACACTCCGGCGCCTGTTCGGGTCAATGCAGCCTAACCCGCACGTCTTTCAGACTGTGGGAGGAAACCGGAGCACCCGGAGGAAACCCACACAGGGAGAACGTGCAGACTCCACACAGACAGCGACCCGAGCCGGGAATCGAACCCGGATCTCTGGCGCTGTGGGGCAGCAGTGCTAACCACTGTGCCGCCAAAAAGACTGATAGGCCCATCCATCCTTTCCTTACACATTTGTGCTTCACCTTACAGGCGCTCCCATCCCAACAACAGCATGGGGGTCTTCTGGGAGAGGTGAAAACCAGGCAGAAATCCGGACAGTTCAGCTCCCACTGCCGGTAGGTGACCAAAACCAGTCTACAGTGGAGCTTCCTCTTGTACAAGGTTCCCTCCATCCCAGCCAGGAACAGGCCCAGCTCTCGCCTGGAGGAATTCACTGAATCAAGAATTCATTGCAATGTCCACAGGTTCACTTACCCCCCCCCCCCCCCCCCTGCACCACCCCCTCCGCCACCCCCCCCCCCCAGGACAAGAGTCACCTCCCAATGTCTAACCTAGTTCTGGATTTTCACACGGAATTCGGCTTTCTGTCAGCTAACATCTGTTAAATGTTGCAATAATTCAGAAAGGAGCAGATGAATACCTAGGACATCTCGTCACTTGTTGAGTATCTGTCCCAGAGTTTTTAATAAGAAACATCTCTTCCCTTAAGTGCAGAAAGAGGCCATCGAGTCTGCACTGACAACAATCCCACCCAGGCCCTATCCCCCTAACCCCACACAGTCTGAAAGACGTGCTGGTTAGGGTGCATTGACCTGAACAGGTGCCAGAGTGTGGTGACCAGGGGAATTTCACAGTAACTTCATTGCAGTGTTAATGTAAGCCTTACTTGTGAGTAATAAATAAACTTTAAATCATTTACCCTGCTAACCTCCCTGACACTAAGGTGCAATTTAGCATGGCCAATCCACTAACCCGCACATCTTTCGGACTGGGAGGAAACCAGAGCACCCTGAGGAAACCCACGCAGACACGGGGAGAACGTGCAGTTGTCACAGACAGTGACCCGAGGCCGGAATCGAACTCAGGTCCCTGGCGCTGTGAGGCAGCTGTGCTGACCACTGTGCCGTCCGAAGTGGGAATAATTTAATTTTGGATTGTACATCACATGCTGTGGGACTGAGGATCTGATCCTGGGGCAGTGTCCAATCGTTGTCCATTGCTGTTACCCTCAACTGACACATGGTATTGAGGCTGTTTTATAAGGAGAGGCTTTTGAGGGCGTCACGGTGGCACAGTGCCTAGCACTGCTGCCTCACAGCGCCAGGGACCCGGGTTCGATTCCCGGCTTGGGTCACTGTCTGTGTGGAGTTTGCACGTTCTCCCCGTGTCTGCGTGGGTTTCCTCCGGGTGCTCTGGTTTCCTCCCACAGTCTGAAAGACGTGCTGGTTAGGGTGCATTGGCCCGAACAGGTGCCAGAGTGTGGCGGCTAGGGGAATTTCACAGTAACTTCATTGCAGTGTTAATGTAAGCCTTACTTGTGACATTAATAAATAAACTTTTTAACTTTTGATGATAGCTAAATGAATGTGTTGAGATGTTGCTTGTCAGAGTGCGGAAAGCTGTAACTCCCACTGCTATGTCCTGCTTTTGTTGTACCTGTTAATTCTCAGATACTTTCGACCAGTTTACTTACTCTAAGGTTTTACCCCGGTGTCCTTATTTGCAAGATGGACAAAGGACAAACACAAATAAAGGTTCAACAAGTTTATTAATAATAACACCATTAACCCTTAAATTACCCACATAAAACAAGAGGATACCCCAGATTCAAGTATACTCCCCGCAAAGATGGTTTGGTTAAACTGCAGGCTCGATTCTCTGAGTCCCTCTGGTCCGTCGTCACGAAGGTAAGTCTTGATGGCAGCTTCCTCCTTCCTGCCTTCTCTGGCCAGTCTTCCAAATGGTCAAAGCCACCTCCCCTGTCGAGTCTTCGCTCCTGTGTGCCTCGAAGTGTGTCCCTTTATCCCCCAGCCTGCTTGCCTTTCCAGAAACTTCTCTGGCTTCCGGCCAATGAGGTCCCAGGAGGGGGTTCCAATACCCAGTGGGTTTCTTGATAACTGCCTGACAGGACACCAGGGTCCGCCCCCAGGTGTCCATCTCCATGTTGCTGCTTACAAGTAACTGCAGGAACTTTCGGTGACGGAAAGTCTGGCCCGATCTGGGCTTCTAACAACAGGCCGATGCATTTCAATGAGGTGCAATGATCTCCTGCTCAGTATCAGTAACAACCTTTGATGGGTCAGGCACAGACACATTTGTGTATTTGTACAATTGGCCTGCCTGAGGTTTGACTGTGTTTGGTTTTAATATGCCCAATTCTTTAATTTAGGATATCCAATTTTATCAGCCTTAAAACTAGGCCGTTTATATCACCACACTTTGTTCCTGGAGTGAGACTCTGTCTGATTGCCAATGCTGTTGTTTGATGTGACAGTAAGAAGTCTCACAACACCAGGTTAAAGTCCAACAGGTTTATTTGGTAGCAAAGCCACTAGCTTTCGGAGCGCTGCCCCTTCATCAGGTTCATGTGTTTGTTATTTCCAAATTGACTGTCCGAACTGCATTCTTTCAGGCCAATCGAGAGTTCTCTTCATCCTGGAGTCTTGACGATGACTCCGTGGGTGACACACGCCCCTCTGAGTCAGTTCAGACGCCCCATCGTGGAGGCTGGACTACGCAATCCAGGCTGAAACTCCAAAGTTTAGTTATTAGTCACAAGTAAGGCTGACGTTAACACTGCAATGAAGTTACTGTGAAAATCCCCGAGTCGCCACACTCCGGCGTGTTTGGGTAACACTGAGGGAGAATTTAGTGTGGCCAATGCACCCTAACCAGCACGTCTTTGGACTGCGGGAGGAAACCGGAGCGCCCGGAGGAAACCCACGCAGACACGGGGTGAACGGACAGACTCCGCACTGACAGTGCCCCAAGGCGGGAATCGAACCCGGGTCCCTGGCGCTGTGAGGCAGCAGTGTTAACCACCGTGCTGCAATGTGGCACTGAGGGAGTGCCGCACTGTTGAAGGTGCCATCTTTTCAGATAAGCCCTGTCTGCTCTCCCAGGTGAGCGGAAAGGACCCCGCAGCACCATTTGGAACAGAAAGAGACCCCAGCGCTCGATCCAGTGTCAGGAGTGAAGTTATTGGGATCATGCTGTGCCCACATTGTCTTTTTGAAAGTGGATTGTTCTACACAATCATTTCTCTGCATTTCAATAGCAACACCTCACAGAATCAGTGTAGGAGTTCAGATGTCAATCCACTGTGATTGTTTGATTTGATTTATTATTGTCACATGTATTAGTATACACAGTGAAAATATTGTTTCTTCGCGCTATACAGACAGAGCATACCGTTCATAGAGAAGGAAAGGAGAGAATGCAGAATGCAGTGTTACAGTCATAGCTAGGGTGTAGAGAAAGATCAACTTAATGCGAGGTAAGTCCGTTCAAAAGTCTGACAGCAGCAGGGAAGAAGCTGTTCTTGAGTCGGTTGGTACGTGACCTCAGACTTTTGTATCTTTTTCCTGAAGGAAGAAGGTGGAAGAGAGAATGTCCGGGGTGCGTGGGGTCCTTAATTATGCTGGCTGCTTTGCCGAGGCAGCGGGAAGTGTAGACAGAGTCAATGGATGGGAGGCTGGTTTGCGTGATGGATTGGGCTACATTCACGACCCTTTGTAGTTTCTTGCGGTCCTGGGCAGAGCAGGAGCCATACCAAGCTGTGATGAAAAGATGCTTTCTATGGTGCATCTGTAAAAGTTGGTGAGAGTCGTAGCGGACACGCCAAATTTATGTGGTCGGAAGGCCCTCTCTGGGTCGGATGAAACCAAGTTTGTGAATGGTGTGGGTCAGCTTCAGAAAGTGGGCAGAGAGATGGATGGGGCAGGTGGTGAGAGAATGCAGCTTTTAACAAGGAGGCGAAAACATTGCTGTCAGTCTCGGGCACACTTAGTTTATTCAGCTGAGTGACAAGCTGTGATACAGCAGGGGTATAATGGAGGGATGGAGAGAGGTGCTGGTGAGATAGAGCTGGCTATCACAGTGTGTTATTGTATAACGAACACTGCAGAGTGTGGAAATTCCCAATGTTTTATCGGAAATATTCCTGCCTAGGAATGTGTGTGTGGTCTACAGCCCCCTCTGTTGGCCATTGACTGACATTACCAGAGTTATTACGCAGAGTGATGGAGCTTTTGAACCGGACTCCCTTCCCCTGTTTTGGAGGTTCTATCCCAGGCCCAGTTTGTTCAGGGCTGGGTTGTAACACTTATTCAACGCGAGCTGTGTTAGTCACACACACACGTGTCAGTCACACACACATGCGTGTCAGTCTGTGTGAAAGAACTCAGCCGGAGACACAGTTACCAGGAGAGAAATCCCACCGTGTCGTTTCCAGGGTGGGGGGAAGATCAGATTCCGGTTCAGTTCATGGACTCCGTGTGAATGAAGAATCAGAACTGAAAACAGGAGAATCTTCACCATCTCTCACTGAGGATGGGAACGAAGAAACTTCCCTTCACAGATCATTAAAGAGAGGGCTTGACTTGAATTGTTGGTTGGGTCAATTTGTGTGTGTGTTTGTTTGTGTGTGTGTGTCGGGTTGTGTGTGTCTGCCTGTGTGTGTGTGTCTGTCTGCGTGTGTGTGTGTGTACATGTGTGTGTGTGTCTGCCTGTGTGTGTGTGTCTGCCTGTGTGTGTGTGTGTGTATACATGTGTGTGCATTTGTTCCCCACCAGGAAATAAGATCTGCATTTATATAGCACCATTCATAATCTCAGGACATCCCAAAGTGCTCTTCAGTTGGTGGAGTATTTTTGTAATGCACTCACTGTTGGAAGGTGAGAAATTGGTCGGGTCAATTATATCAGGGTCGTGTCCAGTTAGAAACATAGAAAAGCTACAGCACAATACAGGCCCTTCAGCCCACAAAGTTGTGCCGAACATGTCCCTACCTTAGCGATTACTAGGCTTACCTATAACCCTCTATCTTACTAAGTTCCATGTACTTATCTAAAAGTCTCTTAAAAGACCCTATCGAATCCGCCTCCACCACCGTTGCCGGCAGCCCATTCCACGCACCCACCGCCCTCTGAGTGAAAAACTTACCCCTGACGTCTCCTCTGTACCTACTCCCCAGCACCTTAAACCTGTGTCCTCTCGTAGCAACCATTTCAGCCCTGGGAAAAAGCCTCTGACTATCCACTCGATCAATACCTCTGTGGTGAACCACTGTAATTACATGTGTATGCCTGGACACACCCATGCTGCACCTGGCCCGAGACTCCTCCCTTTCCACCTGAGACTCCTCCCTTTCCACCAGACCGAGGTATAAAGGGGATGGTTCCTCCTCCTTGCCTCAGTCTGGGCCAGGTCAGCTACAAGGGTGTGCTCCTGTTCTTTGCGAATAAAAGCCTGTTAATTCACTCACTCACTGGAGTTCTCGCATCGTGATTGAAAGTGCATCAACCTCTCAACATCTTATACACCTCTATCAGGTCCCTGGGTTTAGGGACCAGGCTAAACCCATCTCCATATTCCAGCGGAACAGAGTCAGATGTGCTGTTATTCCCCAGAACTCAAATATCCTCAACAAACATTATCTGAAATAAAATAACAGAAAGTGCTTGTAAAGCTCAGCAGGTCTGGCAGCGTCTGTGGAGAGAGAAGCAGAGTTAATGTTTTGAGTCTGGATGGCTCTTCCTCAGAGAGGTTATCTGGACATTGGCTCACAATTGAGGCCTTCCTATGAATAACCTCACAGATCCCCATCTGCCCCTTCAATCTACTAACACGGGAGTGCGGCTGTATCACAGAATCCTTACAGGCCCATCGAGCCTGCACCGACAACAATCCCACCCGGGCCCTGTCCCCGCAACCCCACGCATCCACCCTGCCAATCCCGCTGATCTACACATCATGGGACACCAAGGGGCAATTTAGCATAGCCAGTCAACCTGACCCGCACATCTTTGGACTGTGGGAGGAAACCGGAGCACCCGGAGGAAACCCACGCAGACACGGGGAGAATGTGCAAACTCCACACAGACAGTGACCCAAGCCGGGAATCAAACCCGGGTCCCTGGCACTGTGAACCAGCAGTGCTAACCACTGTGTCACGGTGCCGCCCAAGTATTTGGGTAACATTTTCATAGACAAGATGGGCTGAATGGCCTCCTGTGCTATAACCTTCAGAGAAAGGCTGCGGCCGGATTTTTCCGCTGGAGGAAGTTTCAAGTGACAGGGTAAGGAACCGTGCATTGGCTGAGTTGTTGCTGGTTGAAAGGTGAAGCAGTGGGAACCCTTGGTGCATGGGGTGGGGAGGTAGACAACCAACCCTTCCTTAGATAAAAGGGACACCCAAACCAACTCCACCTGAAGCATAGGCCGAGTCTCCCATTGTTGGCCCATGGTTAATCCTGGTATCTCAACAAGCGCCTGGGTGGGATTGTGGTCGGTGCAGACTCGATGGGCCGAATGGCCTCCTTCTGCACTGGAGGGTTTCTATGATTTCTATGAACAGGATTGCGTTGTGGAAATCTCTCACCTTCCCACGATGGCACAGTGGTTAGCATTGCTGCCTCACAGAGCCAGGGACCTGGGTTCGATTCCCGGCTTGGGTCACTGTCTGTGTGGAGTCTGCATGTTCTCCCTGTGTGGGTTTCCTCCGGGTGCTCCGGTTTCCTCCCACAGTCCAAAGACGTGCTGGTTAGGTGCATTGGCCGTGCTAAATTCTCCCTCAGTGTACCCAAACAGGCGCCGGAGTGTGGCGACTAGGGGATTTTCACAGCAACTTCATTGCAGTGTTAATGTAAGCCTTACTTGTGACACCAATAAATAAATAAACTTTCCTTTTAGATTCTGACTGATGATGAGTGGGTGGGTGAGGGGAGATCTCCCAATTTCTCTGTCTCTTCCCGGACATGGTGGGCCCCACATTGTGGGTCTTGCTCTCTCTCAGTGCCGCTGTGATAGAGTGGATCCCCCTCTCCGCCTCTCTCTCAGCCTATAGGGTGGGCCTTGTGTCGCCAATCGGTCACAACCCTATCCGTTCATGACATTCTCTCCTCAGAGGCCCATCCAATCGCCATTTCCCTCTCTCCAATCTCTTGACAACAGAAGTGAGCAAGGGAAGTGATTAAATCCACCATTCCTTTAACAACCTGGAAGATCCCAGATTCTTCCAGGAGCCTCATGTTTAATTCCTCGTGACTCTGGGATCATAGAATCATACGGCACAGAAGAGGCCCTTTGGCCCATCGAGTCTGCACTGACCACACAAGAAACACCTGACCTCCCACCTAACCCCATTTACCAACACTTGGCCCATAGCCCTGAATGTGATGATGTGCCAAGTGCACATCCAGGGTCTTTTTAAAGGATGTGAGGCAACCCGCCTCAACCACTCTCCCAGGCAGCGCATTCCAGATCATCATCACCCTCTGGTTAAAAAAGTTATTCCCCCCTAAACCTCCAGCCCCTCATCTTGAACCTATGTTCCCTCATGACTGACCCTTCAACTAAGGGGAACAGCTGCTCCTGATCCACTCTGTCCATGTGCCTCATACTCTTGTACACCTCAATCTGGTCGCTCCTCAGTCTTCTCTGCTCCAACGAAAACAACTCAAGCCTACCCAACCTCTCTTCATAACTTAGATGTTCCATCCATGCAGCATCCTGGTGAATCTCCTCTGCACCCACTCCAGTGCAATCACATCCTTCCTATAATGTGGTGACCAGAACTGCACACAGTACTCCAGCTGTGGCCTCACCAAAGTTCTATACAACTCCAACATGACTTCCTGTTTTTGTAATCTATGCCTCGATTGATAAAGGCAACTGTCCCATATGCCTTTTCCACCAACCTACTAACATGCCCTTCCGCTTTCAGAGATCTGTGGACAAACACGCCAAGGTCCCTTTCTCCCACAGAACTTCCTAGTGTCCTACCATTCATTGAGTACTGGATAACCCTGGAAAGTCGCCAGCTCTCTGTGTGGACACCAGACCCTGTCCCAATTCCCAAGGAACACAACCATTTAAATGTTTGGGGTGGACCACCCAATCCCACAGGGGCATGGCCGAGCTTCCTGCCCTGATCAGCCAATCGCAGTGCAGCACAGTTGGTGGCAGTGAGACCAGCTGAATGACCGTCTCGAATACAGCCTCCTGATTGGCTGCTTCGTGTTTGCCATCCGGCAGCTGCCAGCCTATCACAAGCCCTCGAGCCTTGGTGATTCCCTCGGAAGAGGTAGTCACTGCTGAGGTAGATCTGAGATCGCGAGGACGCTTCAACATGGAGGTGCCCTCATGGAGTAATGAAGTATTGTGGGGAAGTGCCATGAAGTTGCTTAGATTGGAGGGGAAATCTTTGAATCATAGAATCCCTACAGTGCAGAAGGAGGCCATTCGGCCCATCGAGTCTGCACCCACCCAGGCCCTATCCCTGTAACACCACGTATTTACCCCGCTAATCCCCCTAACCTACACATCTTTGGACACTGAGGGGCAATTTAGCATGGCCAATCCAACCTAACCCGCACATCTTTGGACTATGGGAGGAAACCGGAGCACCCGGAGGAAACCCACGCAGACACGAGGAGAACGTGTAAACTCCACACAGCGAGTGACCCAAGCCGGGAATCGAACCTGGGTCCCTGGCGCTGTGAAGCAGCAGTGCTAACCACTGTGCCACCCTAGCCGGCTGGCTTGTTGATCGAACAAAGAAAATTACAGCACAGGAACAGGCCCTTCGGCCCTCCAAGCCTGCACCGACCATGCTGCCCGACTGAACTAAACCCCCCCCCCCCTACCCTTCAAGGGACCGTATCCCTCTATTCCCATCCTATTCATGTATTTGTCCAGATGGCTCTTAAAGCTCACTATCATATCTGCTTCCACTACCTCGCCCGGCAGCAAGTTCCAGGCACCCATCGCCCTCTGCGTAAAAAACTTGCCTCGTACATCTCCTTTAAACTTGCCCCTTACAGCTTAAACCTGTGCCCCCTAGTAATTGATTCTTCCACCCTGGGAAAAAGCTTCTGACTATCCCACTCTGTCCATGCCCCTCATAATCTTGTAGACTTCTATCAGGTCGCCCCTCAACCTCTGTCGTTCCAGTGAGAACAAACCAAGTTTCTCCAACCTCTCCTCATAGCTAATGCCCTCCATACCAGGGAACATCCTGGTAAATCTTTTCTGTAACCTCTCCAAAGCCTCCACATCCTTCTGGTAGTGTGGCGACCAGAATTGAACACTATATTCCAAGTGCGGTCTAACTAAGCTTCTATAAAGCTGCAACATGACTTGCCAATTTTTAAACTCAATACCTCGGCCAATGAAGGCAAGTATGCCGTATGCCTTCTTGACTACCTTCTCCACCTGCATTGCCACTTTCAGTGACCTGTGTACCTGTACACCCAGATCCCACTGCCCATCAATACTCTTAAGGGTTCTGCCATTTACTGTATATTTCCTATCTGTATTCGACCTTCCAAAATGCATTACCTCACATTTGTCCGGATTAAACTCCATCTACCAAACACTCCGCCCAAGTCTCCAACTGATCTATATCCTGCTGTATCCTCTGATGGTCCTCATCGCTATCCGCAAATCCACCAACCTTTCTGTCATCTGCAAACTTACGAATCAAACCAGTTACATTTTCCTCCAAATCATTTATATCTATTACAAATAGCAAAGATCCCAGCACTGATCCCTGAGGAACGCCACTTGTCACAGCCCTCCATTCAGAAACACACCCTTCCACTGCTACCCTCTGTCTTCTTTGACCGAGCCAGTTCTGTATCCACCTTGCCAACTCACCTCTGATCCCATGCGACTTCACCTTCTGCACTGTCTGCCATGAGGGACCTTGTCAAAGGCCTGACTGAAGCCCATGTAGACAACATCCCCTGCCCTACCCTCATCAATCATCTTCGCCACTTCCTCGAAAAACTCGGTCAAGTTAGTGAGACACGACCTCCCCTTCACAAAACCATGTTGCCTCTCGCTAATACGTCCACTTATTTCCAAGTGGGAATAAATCCTTTCTTGAAGAATCCTCTCCCATAATTTCCCTGCCGCTGACGTAAGGTACACCAGCCTGTAATTACCTGGATTATTCTTGCTACCCTTCTTAAACAAAGGAACAACATTGGCCATTCTCCAATCCTCTGGGATCTCCCCTGTAGCCAGTGATGATACAAAGATTTCTCTCAAGGCCCCAGCAATTTCCTCCCTTGCCTCTCTCAGTATTCTGGGGTATATCCCATCAGGCCCTGGGGACTTGTCTACCTTAATATTCCTCAAGAACCCCAATACCTCCTCCTTTTTGGTCTCAACATGACTCAAACCATCTACAAACCCTTTCCCAAACTCATCATCCACCAAGTCCTTCTCTTTGGTGAATACTGACACAAAGTACTCATTTAATACCTCGCCCATTTCCTCTGGCTCCACGCATAGATTCCCTCCCCTGTCCTTGAGTGGGCCAACCCTCTCCCTGGCTACCCTCTTGCTCTTTATATATGTATAAAAAACCTTGGGATTTTCCTTAATCCTGCTGGCCAATGCTTTTTCATGACCCCCTTTTAGCCCTCCTTACTCCTTGCTTAAGTTTCTTTCTACTTTCCTTGTATTCCACACTTGCTTCGTGTGTTCCCAGCCTCCTAGCTTTGACAAATGCTTCCTTTTTAACTTTGACTAGGCTCACAATATCTCTCCTTATCCAATGTTCCCTGAACTTGCCACACTTATCCTTCATCTTTCCAGGAATGTGCCCGTCCTGAATTCCTATCAACTTACACTTGAAAGCCTCCCACATGCCAGACGTTGATTTGCCCTCAAACATCTGCCCCCAATCTACATTCTTCAGTTCCTGCCTAATATTGTTGTAATTAGCCTTCCCCCAGTTTAGCACCAAGTCATGGGGACTGTCTTTCCTGCCTCCTTTTCAGGATACGGAGCCTCAGGTCTCTGGTCAGAACCTGGACTGGTGCAGAGAGGCTACCTCCATGACGATCTCCTCATAGGTTACTGCAAAACCGCCTCTGATTGGAGCCTGAAGAGTATAAATTGCCTGCCTGCTGAAGTGGCTCTGTCATTGCCTCAGCCCCACACCCTCCGCCAGGGAAATGAGTTCAGCCCTTTATTTTTCAGCTCCTCAGGGAGAGAACAGGGCTTTGATCCTGCCCTTTGTCCCTCCAACAAGCATCCTTTGCCCAATGACGTTCCAGGCCTATCCTGAGGCTTCAATGGGGCCTCATGCCGACTGCCGCCTAGTCAAAGCTTTCTTAAGGCCTGCTGAGAATCCACTGGGTGAAAATCCAGTCGTAACTTACTCCCCAGACGAAGCCCCTGGATTTGGGGCTAGACTGAAGAGTCCCCTTTTCTCCCCTCCACAACCATTGTGATTTAGTTGGGCCTACTAGTGGGGAGTGGCCTCAGTGGAACCCGATTTCACCCCCATGTCTCTCCCACGACCCAAGAATTGTAGGCCCAGTGTCTTTCTCGTATGAGATAAGAATTTGTAGTCTGTTAGGTGGAGAACACTTCAATTTCTGAAACCCTCTGTAATTGTGGGTGGCATCGCTAACTCTCCCAGCTTGGACCGGAAGTGAAGATTAATGTCCTGGACATCCCTACGAGCAAACCGGGCGGAAATATTGTCAGGATGGTTTCCCCTCCCATTTCTCTTCAGAAAGACTCAATACAGAAAGTGAAACATCAGCCATGACCCGAATGGAGTGTGGCCTTAGCTCCCAGAATGCACTGTGGCCCTGGCTCCCAGAATGCAGTGTGGCCTTAGCTCCCAGTATGGAGTGTGGTCCTAGCTCCCAGAATGCACTGTGGCCCTGGCTCCCAGAATGGAGTGTGGCCTTAGTTCCCAGAATGCAATGTGGCCCTGGCTCCCAGAATGCAGTGTGGCCCTAGCTCCCAGAATGAAGCATGGCCCTGGCTCCCAGAATGCAGTGTGGTCCTGGCTCCCAGAATGCAGTGTGGCCCTAGCTCCCAGAACAGAGTGTGGCCCTGGTTCCCAGACTGGAATGTGGCCCTGGCTCCCAGAATGCAGTGTGTCCCTGGCCCACAGAATGGAGTGTGGCCTGGCTCCCAGAATGGAGTGTGTCCCTAGCTCCCAGAGTGGTGTGTGGCCCTGGCTCCCAGAATGGAGTGTGGCCCTGGCTCCCAGAATGCAGTATGGCCCTGGCCCACAGAATGGAATGTGTCCCTAGCTCCCAGAGTGGTGTGTGGCCCTGGGTCCCAGAATGCAGCGTGGCCCTGGCTCCCCGAATGGAGTGTGGCCCTGGCTCCCAGAATGCAGTGTAGCTCTGGCTCCCAGAATGCAGTGTTGTCCTGGCTCCCAGAATGGAATGTGGCTCTAGCTCCCAGAATGCAGTGTTGTCCTGGCTCCCAGAATGGAATGTGGCTCTAGCTCCCAGAATGCAGTGTTGTCCTGGCTCCCAGAATGGAATGTGGCTCTAGCTCCCAGAATGCAGTGTTGTCCTGGCTCCCAGAATGGAATGTGGCTCTAGCTCCCAGAATGCAGTGTTGTCCTGGCTCCCAGAATGCAGTGTGTCCCTGGGGCACCTGCTTCTTGCTTCCCGAAACACAGGTGATTGACGTGACTAACTGGCCAATGGCAGGAGCGTGGGTAATCATGTGATGAAACCTCTTGGCGTACACGTCAACCCAAGCTGGAGGATGAGGGTTGGCACTGGAAGGGCCTCTGTGGGGGGGGAAATAATGTTTTCTGCAAGTATTGACCCGAGGAACCCACCCCTCAGAATCTGTGTGCACTCAAAGACACTATAGACTCTCTCACACACAATCAGGGTGGGATTTCTGGGCTCGCTCACCCCAGGACCGGAAAATCCGCATGATCCGTGTCCTGCCTGCTACGATTCCTGTGGGAGGCATGGCGGGAAAATTCCACCCTCACTCTCTCACACATGCCCTCACAAACTGCCTTGTTAGTCTTAAGCAGTTTGGTTACACCAGAGTGGCTTGCTGCGATATTTCGGGATTAGGATTGGGGTCGCATACACATCAGACTGGGTAAGGACAGTAGGTTCCTTCCCCTGAGAGGCCCTTGTGAACCAGATGGGGTTTTTTCTGACAATTGTGACAGCTTCATGGTCGCTCTTCCTGAATTCAGATTCTCAAACTGGGATTTGATCTGCCGTTGCCTGGATTCTTAGTCCAGGAACATAACCATTCCCTGATGGTATCTTTCCCTCCTTGCTGTTACTCTAAGGCAGACTGCATCGATGAAGGTTGCCCAAGTTCTGAGCAGACTGCTGAGGCACCATTGAGTGAACCTTCCTCAAGGAAGAAGTGTCCTTCCCGAGAGGAAGGGAAGCTTTGCTTAGTGCTTCCTCCTGTACGACCGCTCCTCCCTGGGCTTTTTGAAGTTCAGTAGTTCACAATACAGCCTAAAAAGGAGGCCCATTAGCCCATGGTGCCTAGCTCTTTGACAGAGCTATCCAATTTTATGCCACTGCCCAGCTCTTTCCCCATAGTCCCGCAAATGTTTCCTTTATAAGAACATATCCAATTGCCTCTTGAATCTGCTTTCATAAGTTCATGAATTCATAAGATGCAGAATTAGGCCATTCGGCCCATCGAGTCCACTCCGCCATTCGATCATGGCTGACATGCTCCTCATCCCCATTTTCCTGCCTCCTCCCCATAACCCTTCAACCCATTAAAAATCTGTCTAACTCCTCCTTAAATTTACCCACTGTCCCAGCATCCACCGCACTTTGGGGTAGCGAATTCCACAGGTTCACAACCCTTTGGGAGAAGGAGTTTCTCCTCAACTCTGTTTTAAATGTTCTAACCCTTATCATAAGACTATGACCTTTCGTCCTAGAAAGCATCCACTCCACGTCTACTTTATCCATACCTTTTATCATCTTGAATACCTCAATTTGATCTCCCCTCATTCTTCTAGATTCCAGAGAGTATCGGCCTAAACTGTTCAATCTCTCCTCACACGACAAACCCCTCATCTCTGGAATCAATCCAGTGAACCTCCTCTGAACTGCCTCCAAAGCCACTACATCTTTCCTCAAATAAGGGGACCAAAACTGTGCACAATACTCCAGGTGCGACCTCACTAATGCCTTGTGTAGTTGCAACAATACTTCCTTGCCTTTATATTCAATTCCTTTAGCTATAAATGCCAATGTTCCATTTCACCCTTCCTCTCAGTTTATTGCGCTGTCGGGTTTGCTGGAAGGATGTGAAATGCCAGCCGCAGTTTCGCTGGAACGTCAAGTCTGATGGGAATTATGTTGAGTAACAATGTTAGCTGGTGAACAAAGACTCCATGAACTAAGCCCCGTCAATGGGGTGGATTGGGTAGGGTTGGTTTACAATGTTTCCAGGCAACCCAAAGTATAGGAGCTAAGCATTAAGAAACAAAATCCTTTTAGTTCTTTACCTGCAGTGAGCTGGTGGGAGCCTTCCTCTCACCGAGTCTTCACCTATTTGTGAGTCTTGTTCAGCGACTCGTAAAGCCAGTGCCTAATCTGGTGACCTCAGGAGGGGAGGTCATGGGTCACCTAACCAACAGGGTCCAGCTGCTGGGCTTTGTGCTGGGCACGGTGGGCTGGATTGGTTCAGCCGTTGCCATGGGGCTAGTTCAGTGGAGGGTGTGGCACGTGAGCTCAGCCGAGGTCACCTCGGGCGTGGCCTGGGTGGGCATCTGGAGGGTCTGCTTCTACAGCCAGGCGCTGACCACCCCACCCTTCCGGAGGATGTCGTGCCAGAGACTGGACGCGGTCGATGGGTTCGTACCGCCCGAGATTGCCATCGCTCAGGGGTTGCTGCTGGTGGCCGTAGTCTCTGGCGCCCTGGGGAAAGCCGCCAATGTCTCCGGACTGAGGAATGTCTATTTTGGCAGGGAGCTGCACCCCCCGCGAACCTGGCTGGCGTTTGCAGTCGGAGGAGGTTTCCATCTCCTGGCTTGCGTCTGTGTGGCCATTCCCGCGGCCTGGAACTTGAGCTCCGTGGTGAGTGACCAGGCCATCCTATTCCCCCCTCACTTCCGCCTTCCCAGCAAACCGCAGAGCCAGGAGTTGGGAGCGGCTGTCTACGTGGCCATTTTCTCGGCCGCCTTGCTCTTCCTCGCTGGGGTCTTGCTGGCGAGTTACAGGCCGTCTGCGGCACGCCCGAGAGTCAAGGTGCACCCTTCCACCGAGGAGCTCTCGGACAGCTCCAGCCTGGTCTCTGCCGGCACGGGCAGTTTGTTCGCAAAGAGCATCTCCAAGTGTTCCCTGTCCAGCTGTGGTGAGGACAATCCGGCATTCCATTCCGAGGAGAACCTTCAAGGATCACCAAGGGGCCTGAACTGAAAGCTGCCACACAACACGGGTTCCCAGCCTAGGGAGCGACACTTCAGGGAATGAGCCTGTCCTAGGAAGTGGGTCACCTGTCCTGGGACTCCAGGCCACGTTTGATACTGACGAACATCTTGGTCAAGCCTGGTTTATAACTGGATTCTGGGAAAATGTCCTCAATGAACCTTTGCTATTTATTGACCTTTAACAGACATATCCAAAATGATGATTTGATAATGGAGATATACGGGAGAATCCAAAACTATGTGCTCCAAATATAAGATAGTGAGTAATTTAAAGTTTATTTATTTATTAGTCACAAGTAAGGCTTACATTAACGCTGCAATGAAGTTACTGTGAAATTCCCCTAGTTGCCGCACTCTGGCGCCTGTTCGGGTCAATGCACCCTAACCAGCAGGTCTTTCAGACTGTGGGAGGAAACGGGAGCACCCGGAGGAAACCCATGCAGACACGGGGAGAACGTGCAAACTCCACACAGACTCCACCCAAGCCGGGAATCGAACCCGGGTCCCTGACGCTGTGAGGCCGCAGTGCTAACCACTGTGCCACCATGATTTATTACATTCAAATTATAACAACTGATGAAGGATCAACGAGAAATTCTCCCTCAGTGTACCCGAACAGGTGCCCAGAGTGTGGCGACTAGGGGAGTTTCACAGTAACTTCATTGCAGTGTTAATGTAAGCCTTACTTGTGACACTAATCAATAAACTGTAGAATTGAAACGTTGGCTCTGTTGATTTGATTTGATTTGATTTATTATTGTCACATGTATTAGCATACAGTGTTTCTTGCGTGTTATACAAACAAAGCATACCGTTCATAGAGAAGGAAACGAGAGAGTGCAGAATTTAGTGTTACAGTCATAGCTAGGGTGTAGAGAAAGATCAACTTAATGTAAGGTAGGTCCATTCAAAAGTCTGACGGCAGCAGGGAAGAAGCTGTTCTTGAGTCGGTCGGTACGTGTCCTCAGACTTTTGTATCTTTTTCCCGACGGAAGAAGGTGGGGGAGAGAATGTCCGGGGTGCGTGGGGTCTTTAATTATGATTTATTACATTCAAATTATTACAAATAGCATGTGACAACTGATGAAGGATCAGCCAGAAATTCTCCCTCAGTGTGTCCGAACAGGCGCCGGAGTGTGGCGACGAGGGGATTTTCATAGTAACTACCTTGCGTTGTTAATGTAAACCTGCTTGCGACACTAATCAATAAACTTTAGAATTGAAATGTTGGCTCTGTTCTCTCTCCACAGACGCTGTCAGACCTGCTGAGATTTTCCAGCATTTTTCTGTTTTCGTTTCAGACTCCAGCATTGGCAGTATTTTGCTTTTATTATGAGTTTGCGCCCTGTTTTGACTTTACGAGGCCGGTTTCGGCTTCGCGGTGCAGTGCGCAGTTCGTCTTTGCCAAGCAGTGGCGGATTAACCATTAGGCTGAGTAGGCTTGAGGCCGAGGGGCCCGGAAAGGAGGGGGGCCCGAGAGCAAAACAAAAATCACTAACTGTTCAGGTGAGCGTTCATTTTCGGCACTGAAGAGGATCAAAATCTATTTGCGCTCAACAATGAGCGATGAGAAACTTAGTCATCTGGCACTCACGCACATTGAATCAGACAAGCTTCGATCTGTTGATTTACATACTGTTATCGACACTTTTGTAAACCAAAAAACACGGAAGCTTTTTAAGGTACAAATGCAAAGAAAATGAAAAATAAATGAATAAAAGGGCTGCATTTGATTCATATAACTTTATGATATTATACATAGAACATAGAACAGTACAGCACAGAACAGGCCCTTCGGCCCACGTTGTTGTGCCGAGCTTTGTCTGAAACCCAGATCAAGCTATTTCCTCCCTATCATCCCGAAGTACTCCATGTGCCTATCCAATAGCTTCTTAAATGTTCCTAAAGTTTCTGACTCCACTATCACTGCAGGCAGTCCATTCCACACCCCAACCACTCTCTGAGTAAAAAACCCACCTCGGACATCCTTCCTATATCTCCCACCATGAACCCTATAGTTATGCCCCCTAGTTACCGCTCCATTCACCCGAGGAAATAGTCTTTGAACGTTCGCTCTATCTATCCCTCTCATCATCTTATAAACCTCTATCAAGTCTCCTCTCAACCTCCTCCGCTCCAAAGAGAAAAGCCCAAGTTCCCTCAACCTTTCCTCATAAGACCTACCCTCCAAACCAGGCAGCATCCTGGTAAATCTCCTTTGCACTCTTTCCAGCGCTTCCACATCCTTCTTATAGTGAGGTGACCAGAACTGCACACAATATTCCAAATGTGGTCTCACCAGGATCCTGTACAGTTGCAGCATAACCCCACGGCTCTTAAACTCCAACCCCCTGTTAATGAACGCCAACATACTATAGGCCTTCTTCACAGCTCTATCCACTTGTAGTACATTATACATAGTACAGCGATATAGGTTATCTAACGTCACTTTATTCTATTCAACAAAGTGTGGGGCAGGAGGCAAGGTCAGGGGGCCTTACTAACGCTCAGCCTAGGGGTCTGGTTGGTAGTTAATCCGCCACTGTTGCCAAGTGTTTATGTTCCTTTACGTTCAGCCTCTCTCTGCTTCTCAGATATAGAAGTCCTCACAAACTTTAACGTAATAAACACTCGAATTTAAATCTAACGGGGACTCAGCAGAAACTGCTGAGTCGGATGCCTGTTTTACAAAAGGTTTGAGTTTATTTAACACCCATTGTAAACTGGCTTTCTCTTCAAGCCCACAAAACACCAAATGAGGGCCAAGGTTAAGGGAAGGTGGTGGCCTAGTGGTATTACCGCTAGGCTATTAGTCCAGAAATTCAGCTAATGTTCTGGGGGACCCGGGTTCGAATCCCGCCACGGCAGATGGTGGAATTTGAATTCAATAAAAAAAAATCTAGAATTGTGAATCTACTGATGACCATGAAACCTTTGTCGATTGTCGGAAAAACCCATCTGGTTCACTCATGTCCTTGAGGGAAGGAAATCTGCCGTCCTGAGCCGGTCTGGCCTACATGTGACTCCAGAGCCACAGCAATGTGGTTGACTCTCAACTGCCCTCCAAAGGCAACTAGGGATGGGCAATAAATGCTGGTCAGCCAGTGACGCCCATGTCCCATGAATGAATGAATGAAAAAAAAGGTGTGATTCTATACATCTGTTCATTGTGTCATGGCCATAAATTGCTGGAAAGGGGACATTATCTTTCAGCGAAAATGGGTTCTGGAACTAATCCCCCATTGTTCCTTGTTCCTATGGGAAAATCAAGGAACAAGTTCCGACTTATTTCAACTTACAGCACGGTTTTCAGGAACCAGTGTCTTATGTCCAAGGACTGCCCCTTAAATCAAATTTTTAAAAAGTTTATTAGTGTCACAAGCCAGCTTACATTAACACTGCAATGAAGTTACTGTGAAATTCCCCTAGTCCCCACACTCCGGCGCCTGTTTGGGTCAATTCACCTAACCAGCACGTCTTTCAAAATGTGGGAGGAAACCGGAGCACCCGGAGGAAACCCACGCAGACACGGGGAGAATGGGAAAACTCCACACAGACAGTGACCCAAGCCAGGAATCGAACCCGGGTCCCTGGCGCTGTGAGGCAGCAGTGCTAACCACTGTGCCACCGTGCTGTCCCATTTGGGAATCTAGGAGATTATTTGTCACCCAGGAAGAGTGGTTCGAATGTGGAAGTCCCTATCACAGGGAGGAGAGGTGAATGGCGTGCGAACCGGGTATCTACATGAGGGAGAAAGAGATAGAAAGATATGCTAATGAGGGTAGATGATGAAGTGTGAGAGGTGGAACATAAATACATGATGAGCAGAACTGTTTCTGTGCTGTGGATACTGTATGGTCCTTTGTAAACCCAATAAAGAATTCAGAGAGACAGCTTTATTCAGAAAGTGGTGGGAATGTGGAACTCGCTACCACATGGGTACAGAATCCTGTTCCGTTCTCTGCTCAAAGGGACAAGTGCAAGTCACAGGCACCCCGAAAGACAGCCCAGGGTACGGGGTGAGGAGGAAGGTCCCGAAGCCACCCCAGCCTGATCGGGGATCGAACCCTGTGCTTTATTTTGTACTCCATCCTTATAGATGCAAAGCCAATGTAACTAATCCAAAGATGTGTGGGTTAGTTTGATTGGCCATGCTAAATTACCCCAGAGGGCTAGCAGGGTTGACATGTGGGGTTACGGTGATAGGGCCTGATGGGATTGTGGTTGGCGCAAACTCGATGGGCCGAATGGCCTCCTTCTGCACCGTAGGGATTCTATGATTCTATGATTCAATGCTCAGAATGGACCAGGCAAACCCGAATCCATTCCTTGCTTGCTCCAAAATCCAAATTTAAAATTCCAATTGATCCAATTCAAGGTCCCCACAAGAAAGGCAAACAAGAGTCAAGCTGAGAAGATAAGACATTGCACCTCCTCTTGGGCTGACCTGATGGAATGAAGAGCTTGTCGTATGAGGAACGGTTGAGGACTCTGGGTCTGTACTCGTTGGAGCTTAGAAGGATGAGGGGGGATCTTATTGAAATTTACAGGATACTGCGAGGCCTGGATAGAATGGACGTGGAGAGGATGTTTCCACTAGTAGGAAAAACTAGAACCAGAGGGCACAACCTCAGGCTAAAGGGACAATCCTTTAAAACAGAGATGAGGAGGAATTTCTTCAGCCAGAGAGTGGAGAATCTGTGGAACTCTTTGCCGCAGAAGGCTGTGGAGGCCGGGTCATTGAGTGGCTTTAAGACAGAGATAGATAGGTTCTTGATTAATAAGGGGATCAGGGGTTATGGGGAAAAGGCAGGAGAATGGGGATGAGAAAAATATCAGCCATGATTGAATGGCGGAGCAGACTCGATGGACCGAGTGGCCTAATCCTGCTCCTACGTCTTATGGTCTTATGATGCTTGATCTTAGCTAAGGCCGAGAACCCTGTGCTGTTGATCTAATCCACGTTGGCCTTCCAGCTAACAGGGCCAGCAGGCAGCCCTCAAAGAGTTGGAGTTGCTATGGCAACATTAATTTGTTTGTGTGGCTTTGTTAATTAATTTGTTAATTAATTTGTGTGGCTTTTGCTACCAAATAAACCTGTTGGACTTTAACCTGGTGTTGTTAAACTTCTTACTGTGTTTACCCCAGTCCAACGCCGGCATCTCCACATCATAACATTAATTTGTACATGCATGTTGTCACCTGGATAGTGATGGTAGAGTCCAATTTCTTTCCTCAATGTCGGACCAGGAGCCTCTCCTGCTCTTACTGCCTGCCTGTTGGAAGGGTTTACAAACTGATGGAAGAGCGCTCACCATCACCTTCTCAGGGCCAATTAGGGATAGGCAACGTTGTGGGAAATTACCACTGGAGTCAGACTGGAGGTTCAATAATACAGCTTTATTTCAGACACGAAGCTTCAGGGAGAAAGCACTGGTACTCCGCAGTACTTGGCAGCTACCTTCTCAATCATACAATAGCAGTTGATCATTTTTATACCTTTTAGACAATGGATAGTCCGGACATTAGCTGTTTAACACATCGTTATAGTTGAGTAGACAGATCATGGTGATCGATAGTTAACACATCGTTACAATCAGACAGGTACAGACATGGACATTTAACATCGCATTGTTTCATAGAATGGATACATTTCCCCTATCAATGACTATCAGTGACTGGTTTCGGTCTATACATACAGTGATTGGTTTTGCTGCATTTATGTATTTCTGTTCCCATCTATGGCTGATCTTGTTGTCAGACCTTATTGTCCTGGGTCTGTCCTTATCTTTAAAGTGCCTCAAGCTCTGACTGGCTTCCTGCAGTATCTGATTCCTGCATGTTTAACTTTAAATAACTGTCTGCGCTGCATGTTTTAATTTTAAGTAGCTGTCTGTGCTAAGAGTCAGTGCCTGCTTAATGTCTCTTTCCCAGGTAACCATTTTATGTGCCAGGCAACCATTTTGTGTGTCAGCTACCCATCTCTGTGATTTTCCCCACTGCAGCAATAAAAGTTGGCTTAGCCAGCTAAGCCCACGCCCTGTGAATGACTGAATAAAAATCAAACACATTTCCTTTGGCCACCAAGTCCTGGGCCAAAATTTTCCAGCCTTTCCCGCCAGTGGGATCTTCCAGTCTCGCCAATGGTGAGCCCCGCCCCGGTGGCTGTGGGTGCAGGGCATGCAAAAACTCTCAAGACATCAGCGGGACCGGAATATTCTGCAACCGGCCATTGGTGGACTGTCTCCGCGACCAGAAAATACACCGCCGGGGGGGGCTGGAGGGTTGGGGGAGGGAGGGGGTTGGAAAATCCCACCCCAGGGGTGGGACTTGAATCCAAAGCTTCTGGCTCAGAGACAGAGACACTACCCACTGCATCACATGATCATCGTGGAGGCGGATAACAAAGATATATTTGAAGAGATTAGTGCATACAGAGGAAAGGAACCAATCGCTGTGCTAATAGGGTTAGATATGTTGTTTCAATTACACAGGGCCTTGGTGAGGCCACAGCTAGAGTATTGTGTGCAGTTTTGGTCTCCTTTTCTGAGGAAGGATGTTCTTGCTCTCGAGGGAGTGCAGCGAAGGTTTACCCGGCTGATTCTGGGGATGGCGGGACTGATGTATGAGGAGAGATTGACCAGGTTAGGATTGTTTTCACTGGAGTTCAGACAAATGAGGGGGAATCTCATAGAGACTTATAAAATTCTAACAGGACTAGACAGGGTCGATGCAGGGAGGATGTTCCCGATGGTGGGGGAGTCCAGAACCAGGGGTCACGGTCTGAGGATACAGGGTAGGCCATTTTGGACGGAGATGAGGAGACATTTCATAGAAATCATAGAAACCCTACAGTGCAGAAGGAGGCCATTCGGCCCAATCGAGTCTGCACCGACCACAATCCCACCCAGGCCCTACCCCCACATATTTACCCGCTAATCCCTCTAACCTACGCATCCCAGGACTCTAAGGGGCAATTTTTAACCTGGCCAATCAACCTAACCCGCACATCTTTGGACTGTGGGAGGAAACCGGAGCACCCGGAGGAAACCCACGCAGACACGAGGAGAATGTGCAAACTCCATACAGACAGTGACCCGAGCCAGGAATCGAACCCGGGACCCTGGAGCTGTGAAGCAGCAGTGCTAACCACTGTGCTATCGTGCCGCCCAAAGAGTGGTGAGCCTGTGGAATTCATTACCACAGGAAGTAGTTGATGCCAAAACATTGAATGTATTCAAGAGGTGGCTGGATATAGCACACGGAGCGAATGGGATCAAAGGTTACGGGGACAAGCAGGATTAGGCTATTGAGTTGGATGATCAGCCATGATCGTAATGAATGATAGAGCAGGCTCGAAGGGCCGAATGGCCTCCTCTGCTCCTATCTGCTATGTTTATATGATAGTGAGAGGAGCATGTCCAGATGGGCTGAATGGCCTGTTTCGATGATGGGAAATATGATGCAATTCATTGATATATTCCACTGTTTCTGGCTTTGGGGAGGTGTTGGTTCCTGCCGTGTTCCAGTCCTGTGTTCGACAGCAATGCTGCGCCCAGTTGTGGGAGCTAATCAACCGTTAAGACCAGACCAGCCCTGACCACAGCTGCACTCCTCCAAGCACTGGAGGGGGGGGCAAACTCTGCCCCCTACCAACCCAGGAGGTACTGAGGCACTTGGGTCCTGTTTGAAATGAGCTAATACAGCAAGGGGTGACTCAGTGATACAGCAGACACTGTACATTCACAACAGGGGATTGATATACTCCGAAAGCTCATGATTGATTCTAAATAAACCCCGTTTGGACTTTAACCTGGTGTTGTGAGGCTTCTTACTCTGCATCATTTGTGTGACATTCTCCCAATTTCTCACACTAGCCAAATTATGCCCGCCGCTCTTCCGCGAATGTGATTTTTTAAATGCATTGTGCCATGGAACTGTGCCCTCAAAAAACTAGAAGACTCAACTATATAGAGCACCTGCAAACAGAGGAGCCTTTTCTGGGCTGGCTTTCTGAGATCAAACTCAAGTGTCTAGTTTCCTCAAATACCGTATCTTCAGGTCACACGGGCAGTTCATGCAGTTCACACGAGTAATTTAGTCCCTTTGCAGCTGGTATAATGCCTTGCCAAAATTGGACAAATTGTGTTTATTGGAGGTGACATATATTTCGCAAGATAGCAATTCAAAGCAGGAAATTGTGCCCAGAGCAAACAATAAAGCCAGTGGCTTGTTGATTAAGTGGTGGGAGTCTGATCCAGCCTGAAACTTAACAGTGCAGAGCAGGAGGAAGTCCATATCCGATCACCCGTTTTAGCCGGGGTACCCGTTGCAATGTCGCACTTGGTCCAGGCACCACATTGACTGAAGGTGAAAAATACAGTGGCACAACGGTGGTTAGCACTGCTGCCTCACAGAGCCAGGGACCCGGGTTCGATTCCCGCCTTGGGCCACTGTCTGTGTGGAGTTTGCACGTTCTCCCCAGTGTCTGCGTGGGTTTCCTCCGGGTGCTCCGGTTTCCTCCCACACTCCAAAGATGTGCGGGTTAGGTGGATTGGCCGTGCTAAATTGACCCTTAGTGTCAGGGGGACTAGCTAGGGTAAATGCATGGGGTTGTGGGGATAGGGTCTGGGTGGGATCGTGGTCGGGTGCAGACTCGATGGGCCGAATGGCCTCCTTCTGCACCATAGGGATTCTATGATCTACTTAAAATAATGCCTCGAAATAAAATCTAGAAATTCTATAAAGAAAGGAGTCTTCATTTTCATTTGCTTTGGACATTTTCATCATTCGTCATAAAAACTTTGGAGATTGGGAGGGTGATTTGCTTGGAGGCGGGAGAGATGGGACTTCCAGGAGTGTGTCCGGTCAGGATTACAAATCTAATCCGATGTCTCTTTGCATCACCAGCCAGTAGGAGCCATGTTTCCGGTTCCCTGCCTACGATATTCCATCGTTAGCCACCAGAGGGTGCCCAGGAACAGGAATGAGTGCCAATCGCGGTGCAGCGAAGGCCTGTGCCCACTTGTAACCTGAGACAGATGCACAGCAGACCAATTTAACAGAGGATGGCCTTGCCCAACCTGACAATGGTCGTTCCCACAACTACGTTAGTGGGGTTTTTTTTTTTGGTTCTAAATGTCCAGGCCTTGGATCATTTAAATTAAGGGCAAACCACCTGCTAAAAGTTAAAAAAAAGTTACAAGTTTATTTATCAGTCACATGTAAGGCTTACATTAACACTGCGATGAAATTACTGCAATGAAAATCCCCTCGTCGCCACAATCCGGTGCCTGTTCGGGTAACACTGAGGGAGAATTTAGCACGGCCAATCCACCTAACCAGCACGTCTTTCAGACTGTGGGAGGAAACCGGAGCACCCGGAGGAAACCCACGCAGACACGGGGAGGACGTGCAGACTCCACACAGACAGTGACCCAAGCCAGGAATTGAACCCAGGTCCCTGGCGCTGTGAGGCAGCAGTGCTAACCACTGTGCCACCCCAGGACCCAGTTCCAAAATTCAGGAAGGAAAAGGTGATCAAAAGGTTCCCCACTTAAGATTCTTCCGTGACCTCTGACGTGTTAACAATTGGTATGATGAAAATCTATTTTAAAATTTAGTCCTTTGGAGCAGGAGTGCTTCCCCCCAGGGTGGCACAGTGGTTAGCGCTGCTGCCTCACAGCGCCAGGGATCCGGGTTCGATTCCCAGCTTGGGTCACTGTCTGTGTAGAGTTTGCACATTCTCCCCGTGCCTGCGTGGGTTTCCTCCGGGTGCTCCGGTTTCCTCCCACAATCCAAAAGACGTGCTGGTTAGGGTGCATTGGCCGTGCTAAATTCTCCCTCAGTGTACCCGAACAGGCACCGGAGTGTGGCGATTAGGGGATTTTCACAGTAACTTCATTGCAGTGTTAATGTAAACCGACTTGTGACTAATAAATAAATTTTATTTTACTTTACCCTCTGACTCCACAAGGATCACCACCTCCCCTCACCGTGTGGCCTATTTCCATCCTCTCCTCTCCGGACCTACCTGAAGGCCTCTGGCCGTGGCTAGGCCTAACATTGATGTGTTCATTGGAAACGAGTTGATGGGGGAGGGAGAACAGCACCAACCCCTCACGCTGTGTGTGATGATGGGGCCCACGGATGAATTTCCATCGATCCTCCATCCTCTCAGTTCAGGAAGGGCCGGCCCCACATTGGGATCTGGCGAAGTGTGCCCAGAGTAAATTCCCACCCATAATCTGAAAGCGATGTTACGGCTGAACGTGAGAATTTACTGTACTCAAATTTTATTAATCCATTGACACAGAAAGTCTGAGACTTGTGTAACATAATCTTGCTTTTATTGAACATTGGACAGGTTAGGCACATAGATTAATCCGCATTGTAATTCCTCGGACTCCATTATAAGCAGTGGTCACAATTTTCTCCTCCTTTTCTCCCTCCTGCTCTCTTGTTGTCATGGATTCCCTTCATTTCTCCTCTCACAGGTCCTTTAGCCTCCAAACCCCTCGACCTTCCTGCCAGCGCCCCAGGCTCACCCCCCTCTGTGCCTGTCTTGGCATTCTCTGAAGAGCCCAGCGTCACACTGCCCCCTCGCGAGCAGCAATGCCAACGGCCCCACCGCGTTCTCACGCCAACCTTCACACCCAGAGCGCCCACCAATCTCCTCCTTGTCCAACCCACCTTTCCCAGTGCTGACTGCATGGCCTCGCGCTGCCCCACTCCGCAGTTCTCTCCAGGATGTCCATTCAATTGCACCCATGAACTCATGGTGAATGATTGGCATTGGGGCCATATTGGAAGCTTGGCTGAGGGCTGATGGGCTGAGGGCTGATGGGCTGAGGGCTGATGGGCTGAGGGCTGATGGGCTGAGGGCTGATGACACCTCCCCAGCCTGACTATCCCTCCCACCACTTCCCCCATCGAGACTGTCGCAGTCGCAAAGTGGCATTCATCATCAGACCACACCTTATCTTAACGCCCCCCCCCTCCCCCACTGCCCCTCCACCACCCCCCCAACCCCACCCCCCCCACCGCCCCCCCCACCCCACCCCCCCCTCCCCCACTCCCCCCCCCACCCCCCCCAGCTCTTTCGCCTCCTTTCAACATCTCACTTTATTCCCCCTCTCTCACCCCTCCTGCAATATCCTCACTCCCCACCTTTCTCAAGAACAATAAAAATGATATCACTCAGATATCTCTCCGCCCTCAGCTTTTGATCCAAGTGACTTCTCGTCCACCTTCCATCTCAACTCACCGCGTCTCTCTCTCTCTCCTCTGAGTCCACTTCCTTCTTCTCCTCCCTCAATCTCTTCCTCTGTGTCAACCCCCATCTTGTCATCTCAATAGTCTTGCTAATTACCCCCGCTGTACTCAGCACAGATAAGGCTTTCTCTAATCCCTTCCTTGAATCACTCCCCACCCATACCTCCATTTTCCCTCTGGATGCCCCTTCTTCTGTATTCTGGGAGGCCTTGGCCTCTGATGCTCCTACGGTCAAATGGGCTCCAAACCCTCATGATTGACTGATAGAAACCCACTTGGTTAGGGTGGCCACTGACAAGGTCAGCAACACTGTCCCATCGGGCGACCATTTCAGAAATGAGGTTGTAATTTTACATTGTCCACCATGGCCCAGTCATTAAGACCTCTCCAGGGAGATTGGCTTGGTGTACCTGATAGTAACCATCTATGAGCTCTGGAAGGTCATCTGTGTCTGTAACCATCATCACCGTGCAGTGAACTCCCAGACTTGCTGAGGGGGTGGTGGGGGTGTGTGGAGGGGTGGAGGGGGAGGGGGTGTGAAGGAAGGGGTGGAGGGGAGAGGGGTGTGGAGGAAGGGGTGGAGGGGAGAGGGGTGTGGAGGAAGGGGTGGGGGTGAGTGGGGGTTGGGGGGCAGGTAAGCTTCTCCCTGGAATGAGAGTGGGGATATCAGAACCTGATTATTCTAACACCACATCTTCAATATTGCCACCACTTGTCCCTCCTTCACACAATCACCAACAATATCATCTCTATAAACTTGTCCTCAGTACAACCAAAAGCCCAAACCTATGATCTTCTCTGTTGGTTCCTCCCCCAGTTTCTCCCCAGTCCTGTGTACCTGGCGAAGTTTATACCTGACACAGAAATGGTTTGACGGAGATACCTCGCGCATTTCATTCGTCCCCCAGTGACCCTTCCTCGCGAAGATTGGCATGAGACCTTGAAACACTTTTCTTGTATCATTTTGAAAAATATATAATGAGTCAAATTCCAATTTATCAAGCAGGACTAACAATTGTGGCATCAATTACTTTTCCCCATCACTGGCCGCACATCGATCAGAGAATCTACAGCAAGGCAAACAGTAATATTTACATTGAGAAACACAGGGACAGAAGGAGGCCATTCAGCCCCTCAGCCCTGCTCCATCGCTCAATGAGATAATGATTCATAAGTTCATACGATATAGGAGCAGAATTAGGCCATTCGGCCCATCGAGTCCACTCGATCATGGCTGATATGCTCCTGATCCCCATTTTCCTGCCTTCCCCCCATAACCTTTCAACCCATTACCAATTTAAAATGTCTAACTCCTCCTTCAATTTACTCACTGTCCCAGCACCCACTGCACTTTGGGGTAGCGAATTCCACAGATTCACAACCCTTTGGGAGAAGTAGTTTCTCCTCAACTCTGTTTTAAATTTGCTCCCCCTTATCCTAAGGCTATGACCTCTCGTCCCAGAATGCCCCACCAGCGGAAGCATTCGCTCCACGTCTACTTTATCCAAATTGAATACCTCAATTTGATCTCCCCTCATTCGTCTAAATTCCAGAGAGTATCGGCCTAAACTGTTCAATCTCTCGTCATACGACAAATTCCTCATCTCTGGAATCAATCTAGTGAACCTCCTCTCAACTGCCTCCAAAGCCACTACATCTTTCCTCAAATAAGGGGACCAAAACTGTGCACAATACTCCAGGTTGATGTGTACCACAACTCCATTCACCTGCTACAGCCCCACACCCTTTGATTCCCTGATCAAACTCGGTCTTTAAAACCCCATCTGTTCCTCAGGGCTCTCAGGTTCTTTTCGAGGGAGAATTGCCAGATGAGGAATTGTGGAAGTGCTTTGTCATTGCCCCTCTGATCAACCCAATTCTCATTTTAAGACTGTTGACCCATTACAACATGCTACTGTGCAGAGGGACCTGGGGGTCCTTGTGCATGAGACACAAAAACCCAGTCTGCAGGTGCAACAGGTGATCAAGAAGGCAAATGGGCTGTTGGCGTTTATCGCGAGGGGGATAGAATATAAAAGCAGAGATGTCTTGCTGCATCTGTACAGGGCATTGGTCCCCTTATTTGCGGAAGGATATATTGGCCTTGGAGGGAGTACAGAGAAGGTTCACCAGGTTGATACCAGAGATGAGGGGAGTTGATTATGAGGAGAGACTGAGCAGATTGGGTTTGTATTCATTGGAAATTAGAAGGCTGAGGGGGGATCTTATAGAGACCTATAAGATAATGAAGGGGCTGGATGGGGTAGAGGTGGAGAGATTCTTTCCACTTAGAAAGGAAGCTAGAACTAGAGGGCACAGCCTCAAAATAAAGGGGGGTCAGTTTAGGACAGAGTTGAGGGGGAACTTCTTCTCTCAGAGGGTGGTGAATCTCTGGAATTCTCTGCCCACTGAAGTGGTGGAGGCTACTTCGTTGAATATGTTTAAATCACGGATAGATGGATTCCTGATCGGTAAGGGAATTAGGGGTTATGGGGATCAGGCGGGTAAGTGGAACTGATCCACTTCAGATCAGCCATGATCTTATTGACTGGCGGGGCAGGCTCGAGGGGCTAGATGGCCTACTCCTGCTCCTATTTCTTATGTATTCTTGATTGACCCAGCGGAGCAAGCATCAACCCTACTGAATCCCTTTGGCATCTTAAAAACCTGGATGAGAGCATCCCTCAATCTTCTGTACCCAATGGCCGTGATACAGGACGTTGAAGCACTCTTTATGATGAGCATTCCCCCACCATTGGCCTGGATTTGACCCCACAATCCATTTGGAGTGTCAGCTGTGGCTTAGTTTTGGGACATGGGTGTCGCTGGCTGGCCAACATTTATTGCCCATCCCTAGTCACCCTTGGAGGGCAGTTGAGAGTCAACCACATTGCTGTGGCTCTGGAGTCACATGTAGGCCAGACCAGGTAAGGATGGCAGATTTCATAGCATCATAGAATTCCTACAGTGCAGAAGGAGGCCATTTGGCCCATTGAGTCTGCACTGACCACAATCCCACCCAGGCCCTGTCCCCAGAACCCCATGCATTTACCCTAGCTAGTCCCTTTGACATCAAGGAGCAATTTAGCATGGCCAATCCACTTAATCAGCAAGCCTTTCAGACTGTGGGAGGAAACCGGAGCACCCGGAGGAAACCCACGCAGACACGGGGAGAATGTGCAAACTCCACACAGACAGTGACCCAAGCTGGGAATCGAACCCGGGTCCCTGGTGCCGTGAGGCAGCAGTGCTAACCACTGTGCCACCGTGCCGTCCAAAAACTTTCTTCCCTAAAGGGACATTAATGAACCAGATGGGTTTTCCCGACCATCAACGATGCTCTCATGGACATCAGTAGAATCTTAATTCCAGATATTTTAAATGATTTTTAAATTTTTATTGAATTCAAATTCCACCCTCTGCCGTGTCGGGATTCGAACCCGGGTCCCCCAGAACATTAGCTGAGATTTTGTGGCTATGACTCATCTTTCATTCCCTCACCCTGCTGTATAAACATCTCCCACTTTTTGTGCCTTTTAGCTTTGACAAAGGATCATCTGGACCCGAAATATCAGCTCTTTTCTCTCCTTACAGATGCTGCCAGACCTGCTGAGATTTTCCAGCATTTTCTCTTTTGGTTTGAGATTCCAGCATCCGCGATAATTTGCTTTTATCCATGAGCCGGGATTCTGGATTAATAGTCCAGCGATAATACCACTAGGCCATCGCCATCCCTGGTTGGTAGCACATCTGCCTCCAAGATAATGGATTGCGGGTTCAAGGCCCACTCAAGAGGCTTGAGGACTAAATCAAGGTAGATATTCCAGTGCCGTATCGAGGGAGATGAGACACCCATCTGGATGAGACATTAAACTGAGGGTTCTCTGTATTCAAGACCCCATGGAACCTTAGAATCATAGGAAGCTACACTGCAGAAGGAGGCCATTTGGCCCATCGAGTTTGCACCGAGCACAATCCCACCCAGGTCCTATTCCCATAACCCCAAGTGTTTACTCTAGCTAGTTCCCCTGACACTAAGGGGCAATTTGGCATGGCCAATCCACCTAACCCGCACATCTTTGGACTGTGGAGGGAAACTGGGGGACTCGGAGGAAACCCATGCAGACATGGGGAGAACGTGCAAACTCCACACGCACAGTGACCCAAGCCGGGAATTGAACCCGGGTCCCTGGCACTGTGAGGCAGCAGTGCTAACCCACTGTGCCACCGTGTCGCCTTCTCACAGAGGAGTGGGAAAATTCATCTCCCCAGTATCCTGGCCAATCTTTATACCACAATCGGCCACGGTTTGTGGAAACTAGCTGCTGTGTTTCCTACATGACAATAGGTCAAAAAGTGGCTGTAAAGACCTTTGGGTGTGCAGGGGGGTGGGTGATGAAATATTTGATATAAACGTAAGTCTTTCTTTCTTAGCATGAAGGTGCTGACCACTCACAGTTTTGCATGCCAGCTGTGGGAGTGAATGTAGCCCAATCCATCACGCAAACCAGCCTCCCATCCATTGACTCTGTCTACACTTCCCACTGCCTCGGCAAAGCAGCCAGCATAATTAAGGAGCCCACGCACCCCGGACATTCTCTCTTCCACCTTCTTCCGTCGGGAAAGAGATATAAAAGTCTGAGGTCACGTACCAACCGACTCAAGAACAGCTTCTTCCCTGCTGCCGTCAGACTTTTGAATGGACCCACCGCACATTAAGTTGATCTTTCTCTCCACCCTAGCTATGACTGTAAGACTACATTCTGCACTCTCTCCTTTCCTTCTCTATGAACGGTATGCTTTGTCTGTATCGTATGCAAGAAACAATACTTTTCACTGTATATTAACATATGTGACAATAATAAATCAAATCAAAATCCAATCAGTTGCGGGAAAAGAACGGACAGATTCATAGAATCATAGAAACCCTACAGTGCAGAAGGAGGCCATTCGGCCCATCGAGTCTGCACCGACCACAATCCCTCCCAGGCCCTACCCCCACATATTTACCCACTAATCCCTCTAACCTACGCATCTCAGGACTCTAAGGGGCAATTTTTAACCTGGCCAATCAACCTAACCCGCACATCTTTGGACTGTGGGAGGAAACCGGAGCACCCGGAGGAAACCCACGCAGACACGAGGAGAATGTGCAAACTCCACACAGACAGTGACCCGAGCCGGGAATCGAACCCGGGACCCTGGAGCTGTGAAGCAGCAGTGCTAACCACTGTGCTACCGTGCCGCCCAAATTTGGCCTGGGTAATCTTTCCTCAGGTAGAATATCATGAGGGGGTTTTGCCCTGATTCATCAAATTAACACCGGGGCTTAATGGGTTAAACTATGCTGTCGGATTGAGGTGTGATCTGATTGAGGTACTTAAAATGGATTGAGGACTCAATCAGTGTCGAGAGAGGGAGGGAGAAACCATTTCCCCTGCTGGGGGAACCCAGTTCGAGGGAACATTATCTTCAAGTTAGAATTGGGAGGGAAAACAGGAAGCACTTTTTTCCACACAGAGGATAGTGGAACTCCCACCAAGCACCACGAATGCTGCTCAGTGGCATTTTAAACAGCAGAGGTTCAGTGGAGACCTGGGACTGCAGATATTTCAAACACAATCAGGATGGGCGGATTTCCCTTATCTATTCTCCATTTGGATTTGTTCCATTTTGTCTAAGCACAGACGCACGCAGTCAACAAGCTCTGGTGATAACAACAGCAAAACTGGAAATGTTGCAACATCTTGTATCTGTTCGGGCAATACAGGTGCTGGATTACACAAAACGCCATCAGATAGGGCATCTTACGGGGTGGTAAGCAGCCGGTTAAATAGCCGCGTCTCCACCTCTGAGTCACGTCAGATAGTCTTGGTGGGTTGAGACTGAGAGATGGTAATCATAGAAATCCTACAGTACAGGAAGAGGCCATTCGGCCCATCGACTCTGCACTGACCACAATCCCACCCAGGCCCTACCCCCATATCCCTACATATTTTACCCACTAATCCCTCTAACCTACGCATCTCAGGACACTAAGGGCAATTTTTAGCATGGCCAATCCACCTAACCCGCACATCTTTGGACTGTGGGAGGAAACCGGAGCACCCGGAGGAAACCCACACAGACAACGTGCAAACTCCACACAGACAGTGACCCAAGCCGGGAATCGAACCCGGGACCCTGGAGCTGTGAAGCAGCAGTGCTAACCACTGTGCCACCGTGCTAATCTTGAGCCTCTGCTCAATACTGTGTTGTAACTGTCCAGAAAGTGACTGAAATAGGTTAATGTGTTGGGGGAAATAAACAGGTTTATACTGCAGAAGGTGTGGAAACGATAGTGATTTGTAAACTCTGCATTCTTCATGTCCATTGAAACATAGATCAAAGGCAGTCCATTTCTGGTACCCCACATCTGGAATCAGACGTACTCTGTTTTGTACCACGAGGTTCCCTTCACCACTGTCGGCCTCAGCTGGATGTTGCCCTTGGATTTTCGGAAGCAGCACTGTGCAGTGATTAGCAGGAGACCCCCGAGAAGGAGGAGGAAGCCCCCCACCCAGCCGACAAACAGAGCTGGGCCGAACTCCCACCGCGGGACAAAACTGGGGAGGGCCGCGTTCCAGAAGTTGACCACTGTCACATGGGCCATGTAGGTCACGGGGGCGAAGGTGGTGACTCCTGCCAGCAGGCAGAAGACTCCCCCGCCGACCGCCAGCCTCCCTTTGGTGGTGCCACTGTCACTGACGCAGGTGAAGGAGGCCGCCCCGGAGAGGGAGAAGATCAGGCCCAGCAGGCCCAGCACAATGGAGACGCACATGAGGATTCGGGTCAGCTGAATGTCCTCGGGCAGGCCAAGGAGGCTATCGTAGCCCTTACACTGGACTGGGCCATCGTCCTGAGCAACACACGTCTCCCAGATCCCGATGGAGAATGTCTCCGTCTGCACCAAGTCGGAGTTCAGGATCAGCCATTGTTGTAGCATCGTCGCTAGCACGGAGCACACCCACCCCAGAAGCGAGACAGACAAGGCCACACGTTGGTAGATGCACAGTCCTGACCTCACCCTGCTGATGCCCTGTATTCCTGGAGGTGTGTCAATATCCTCGGCAGCTCCTGAGAGCCTGCTCTCTGTGACACATGGTTCAATAAGTGCGCGTGTCGCACCTTTCCTACTCTGCTCCGAAACAGCAACCAGAGCAAATTGATTGAAGTCGCTGGAGTCTCTTGACATCTGCTCTTGTTTCCTTTGACTGCACTTGGACGGGACGCTCTGATCGGAAGCACTCGAAGCTGAAAGCCTGGAATGAAGAAAAGATGTTGGTTTTCAAATGTTTGCTTTATTAAGGTCTATTTGTTAGTCACAAGTAAGGCTTACATTAACACTGCAATGAAGTCACTGTGAAATTCCCCTAGTCGCCACACTCCGGTGCCTGTTCGGGTCAATCCACCTAACCAGCACGTCTTTCAGACTGTGGGAGGAAACCGGAGCGCCCGGAGGAAACCCACGCAGGCACGGGGAGAACGTGCAAACTCTACACAGTGACCCAAGCCGGGAATCGAACCCGGGTCCCTGGCACTGTGAGGCAGCAGTGCCAACCACTGTGCCGCCCAGACGCTAAGGGGCAATTTAGCATGGTCAATCTGCCTAAGCCACATACCTTTGGACTGTGGGAGGAAACCGGAGCACCCGGCGGAAACCCACGCAGACACGGGGAGAACGTGCAAACCCCGCACAGACCCAAGCTGGGAATCGAACCCGGGTCCCTGGCGCTGTGAGGCAGCAGTGCTAACCGCTGTGCCACCGTGCCGCTTGAAGTAACTGCCTAAGATTAATGAGTGGCACTAGTTTTGTGCAGTTGTGAAATTTTCCAATATTGGGAACTGCAAGGGAAAATTCTAATTGGCTTATAAGAATGCAGTATTGTGCAGTTCTCCTGCTCTGTGAGGCTGTCCTATTGGTCTGTCAGAGAATTGCACTGACGCCAGCTTCTAGCCGATGTAAGGTGTGAAAATGTAAAGCTCTTCAACCTTAGGAAGTATATTTTTCTGGGCTCCCTTGATGAGGTTGCCCAATATGGAATTCATCAACATTGCATGCACAGAGATCCTCGGACCAGTCAGATAGACAGAATGGAAACACTGCTTTGGCCTAAGTATCCCTGGGGCACAGAGTGAATAATTTCCTGCCATTACAACTGCGATCATTGCCTGAAGGGTACAGTATCAAAGTAGTTACACAGCCACACAAGTCATCCAGGGTGGGTCAGTCCTAAATGAGAATTTGAGTTCAGTTTGGCATTGGTCAAAATGACCCTGAGAAAAAAGTTTATTTATCAGTCACAAGTAAGGCTTACATTAACACTGCAATGAAGTTACTGTGAAATCCTCCTAGTCGCCGCACTCCGGTGCCTGTTCAGGTCAATGCACCCTAACCAGCACGTCTTTCAGACTGTTGCTGGACTGGGGTTGCCTTTACACCCTCTTTGCAGCTTAATACATCTCATTTCGGAGCCAGGAAGCCTTAGCTTTGAGCCTCACTCCAGCCCCTAGCCCAGGCTGAACTTCAGCGCAGTACTGAGGGAGTTCTGCAGCGTCAGAGCTGCTGTCTTTGGAATTAGCTGTTGTATCAAGGCCCCATCAGCCCTCTCAAGCAGACATAAAAAATCCTGTAGCACTATTTAAACAAGAGCTGTGGTCTGCTGTCTAATATTTATATTATCATTCATGGGGATGGACACACAATCCAAAAGAGATGATCATAGAATCTTTACAGTGCAAAAAGGGGCCATTCGGCCCATCGAGCCTGCACTGACAACAATCCCACCCAGGCCCGATCCCCGTAACTCCAAGTATTTACCCCACTAATCCCCTGACACTAAGGGTCAATTTAACCTGGCCAATCAACCTAACCAGCACGTCTTTCAGAGAAACCACAGGTTTGGTGTATGTGCATGGTTGAGGAGCCAATGGTGTGAAGATTGGGTTATGACTGAATGCCTCTAAGTCAGAGTCCCGCCGATGTCTACACATTAAAAGTGCCCCATTGGCTACAAAGCACTCTGCGGCATCCTGAGGTCAGGTAGGGAGCTATATAAATGCAAACTTTTTCTTAATCTGCAGCCATTCTGATCAGTAAAAGGAAAGAAGTTGAAAAGATGGCTGCCTCGAAAGAGGATGAGAACCTTATTGGAAGCCATTTTAATTGGATAGCAGATTGACGGGGGCGACCAAGAAATAATTATAGAAACATAGAAACTAGAAGCAGGAGTAGGCCATTCGGCCCTTCGAGCCTGCTCCATCGCCATTCATCTTGATCTTGGCTGATCATTGAATTCAATATCCTGATTCCCCCCTTTCCCCTCCATATCCCTTGATCCTTTTAGCCCCAAGAGCTATATCTAATTTCTTCTTGAAATCACACAACATTTTGGCCTCAACTACATTCTGTGGTAATGAATTCCACACATTCACCACCCTCTGGGTGAAGAAATTTCTCCTCACCGCCAATTAATATAATCCTAACCGACTTAGTCTCTCCTCATGTGACAGACCTGCCATCCCAGGAATCAGTCTGGTAAACCTTTGCTGTACCCCCTCTATAGCAAGGACATCCTTCCTCAGATAAGGACACCAAAACTACACACAATACTCCAGGTGTGGCCTGACCACAATTGCAGCAAAGCATCCTGATCCCTACACTCAAATCCTCTCGCTACAAAGGCCAACATACCATTTGCCTTCTTTACTGCCTGCTGTACCTGCGCCCTTACTTTCAGTGACTGATGCACGTGGACTCCAAGGTCTCGTTGATTATCCACCCTCTCAATTTACACCCATTCAAGTAATAATCTGTCTTCCTATTATTGCTACCAAAGTGAATAACCTCACATTTATCCACATTATACAGCATCTGCCATGCAGATGCCCACACACTCAGCCTGTCCAAATCATGCTGAAGCATCTCTGCATCCTCCTCACAGCTCACCCTCCCACCCAACTTTGTATCATCTGTAAGTTTGGAGATAATACATTCAGTTCCCTCTTCCAAATCATTAATATATAACGTGAACAATTGGGGTCCCAGCACAGATCCCTGTGGGACCCCACTAGTCACTGACTGCCAATCAGAAAAAGACCCATTTATGCCAACTCTTTGCTTCCTATCTGCTAACCAGCTTTCTATCCATCTCAAGACATTACCTTAGTGAAGGTTGATTTTTAAAAAAATTGATGTTAGCCAGTGGACTAGCAGCAGGACTCAAACATCTCGAGGAGGAACATCTTTATTAAGCTGCAAGCATTCGGACAAACTGTCAGAACATTAGACTGTCCTAGCAGCAAGGGACTATGGTGTATGAGGGATAATGGATAAAACGCCTTCATTCAGGTTGTGAAGATGAATTTAACATGGTAGAAGGGGGAATGGATTCAGTGTGTATACATCACAAAGAAAATATTCCAGGCAGAATTTCTTTCTGTCCTTTTTGTAATGTTCGAAAGTTCCCTCGAGTTCCTTCACATTTTTTGAGTTTCCTCGCGAACCACCCACTGACCTCATTTGCATCTGAAAGTCAATGGTGGAGCAGCTGTGAGTTTCCTGGGCTTTGTGCCACCGTTGCATTCTGGGTAATGTCCTGTTGCTATGGTGGATCGACAGTGAAGGAGCGCCGAGGCCGAGAATGGGGTGAGCGTCAGTTCTTGGGGATTAAGGAGAGGGTTGGGTGGTGGTGTGGACTTTGGTCAGTAACATGGGGCTGGTAAGATGTTGCCAACTTAATTTTGCACCCTAGCTTTGTGTTGTTAACAAGCCTGGGCTGAGTACATTGCATTGGAAAATGATTGAGGCCCCAGCACTGATACTTAAGCATCCCAAGAGTCTTTCAACCTGAGAATGTCCCACTTATTCTCTTTTCTGTCCATTATCCTGCTAATATATAACCGTCAGAACAATTAACCTTTATCTTGTGTAACAACTTTTTATGTGGCAATTCATCAAGTGTCCTGGGGATAAGTTGGCTTTTGGTCCTATTAATTTCTTTTATTATTAATTTACTTTTATTAATTACTTTAAATTATTCACTCTCATTGGACCCCTAGTTCCTCACTACTATCTAATTTTCTAGAGACGAATGAAAAATATTTATGTAACGATCTCTATCATTCCCTCAATCCCATTCTAATATATTCTGCCTCGATCAATGTTTACTTTTGCTACCCTCTTCCTTCTCTGCAACCTCCTCACAGCTCATCCTCCCACCCAACTTTGTATCATCTGTAAGTTTGGAGATAATACATTATAGAACTTATAGAAACGTTTCCAATCTGTTTTTTATAGTTTGTGAGTTTATTGCACAACATCGTGGGCCGAAGGGCCTGTTCTGTGCTGTACAGTTCTATGTTCTATGTTCTATGTTCTCATGTTCTATTGTTTCCTTCTTTATCAGTTTTTTGGGGTCATCTTGTGATGGTTTCTAAATCAGGTTAAAGATCAACAGGTTCATTTGGAATCATGAGCTTTTAGAGTCCCTTCATCTGAAGGAGCAGCGCTCCGAAAGCTCGTGATTCCAAATAGATCTGTTGGACTTTAACCTGATGTTGTGAGGCTTCTTACTGTGCCCACCCCAGTCCAACGCCGGCACCTCCACATCACTGTTTCTAAATCCTCAGGCTTGTATTGCTGTTCAGAGCATTGTTATCAGACTCTTCCTTTAATCTATTATAGACATAGCTTCTTTAATTATCCATGAATTTTTCATGGAGGTTTTCTTTCTCAGTGGAATGTATACTCGTTGAGAATGATAAAATACTTCTTTAAATTTTCACCATTGCCTATCAACCCTCGCAGCTTTTAATCATTTTTTCAACCTACCTTAGCCTACACACCCCTTATATCTCTATCCTTGGCTTGATTTAAGTTTAATATTCCTGGCCTATATGAGTTCCTGATCAATGGCAAACTCCAGGATGTTGATAATGGTGGAGTCTTCATTAGTGGGAGAGTCTCAAACAAGGGGACATAGCTACAAGATAAAGGGGCCGGTGATTTAAAACTGAAGAGTGTAGACATTTCTTCTTACAGTGGGTGGTGAATCTCTGGAATTCTCTGCTCCACAGAGTGGCGAAGGCTGGATCCTTAGAAGTATTTAAAGTGTAGGTGGATAAATATTTGATAGGTTGAGGAATAGGGGGCGATGGGGGAGTGACACAGAAAAGGAGTTGAGGCCGATATAGATCAGCCATGATTATATTGAATGGCGGGGAAGGTTCGAAGTGCTTGTATTCCTTGGCTTCTTGTGTCAGCGATGGTAAATTTTTTTAAAAATTCATTCGTGGGACATGGGCGTTGCTGCCTGGCCAACATTTATTGCCCATCCTGATTGCCCGAGGACAGTTGAGAGTCAACCGCATTGCTGTGGCTTTGGAGTCACATGTAGGCCAGACCAAGTAAGGATGGCTGATTTCCTTCCCTAAAGGGCACTAGTGAACCAGATGGGTTTTTCCGACAATCGACAACGGTCATCAGTACATTCTTAATTCTAGATACTTCCTATTGAATTCAAACTCCACCATCTGCCGTGGCAGGATTCAAAACCGGGTCCCCAGAACATTAGCTGAATTTCTGGATGAACATCTAGCGATAATACCACGAGGCCATCGCCTAGTGGTACCATCATGGTATTACCTTCCCTTGCTTCTCATTGCCATTGAATGTCAAGAAGAGGTGTTTAGATTCTCTCATCTCAGAGATAATTAATGCCTGGCAGTAGAATGGTGCGAATTTCCTTAGCATTTATTAGCCCAATCTGGATATTGTCCAGATCTTGCTGTATGTGGGACACAGATTGCTCCAGTATTGAATGAATTGTGAATCGAACTGAGTACTATGCAGTCATCAGCGAACATCCCCACTTTTGACCTTATAGAATCATAGAGGTTTACAGCATGGAAACAGGCCCTTTGGCCCAACTTGTCCATGCTGCCCTTTTTTTTGTTTTAAACCCCTCAGCTAATCCCAATTGCCTGCATTTGGCCCATATCCCTCTATACCCATCGTACCCATGTAACTACCTAAATGCTTTTTAAAAGATAAAATTGTACCCGCCTCTACTACTACCTCTGGCAGCTTGTTCCAGACACTCACCACCCTCTGTGTGAAAAAACTGCCCCTCTGGACACTTTTGTATTCTTTACGCAGAGAGTGGTTGGGGTGTGGAATGGACTGCCTGCAGTGATAGTGGAGTCAGACACTTTAGGAACATTTAAGCGGTTATTGGATAGGCACATGGAGCACACCAGGATGATAGGGAGTGGGATAGCTTGATCTTGGTTTCAGATAAAGCTCGGCACAACATCGTGGGGCGAAGGGCCTGTTCTGTGCTGTACTGTTCTATGTTCTATGTTCTATGTTCCCCTCTCACCTTAAACCTATGCCCTCTAGTTTTAGACTCCCCTACCTTTGGGAAAAGATATTGACTATCTACCTTGTCTATGCCCCTCATTATTTTATAGACCTCTATAAGGTCACCCCTCAGCCTCCTACGCTCCAGAGAAAAAAGTCCCTGTCTATCCAGCCTCTCCTTATAACTCAATCCATCAAGTCCCGGTAGCATCTTAATAAATCTTTTCTGCACTCTTTCTAGTTTAATAATATCCTTTCTATAATAGGGTGACCAGAATTGCACACAGTATTCCAAGTGTGGCCTTACCAATGTCTTGTACAACTTCAACAAGACATCCCAACTCCTGTATTCAATGTTCTGACCGACGAAACCAAGCATGCCGAATGCCTTCTTCACCACTCTGTCCACCTGTGACTCCACTTTCAAGGAGCTATGAACATGTACCCCTAGATCTCTTTGTTCTGTAACTCTCCCCAACGCCCTACCATTAACTGAGTAAGTTATGATATAGATGGAGATTCATTGAGGAACTCCTGCAGCAACTTCCTGAACCTCCATCATGCGCATCCATCTTTCTTCATGCTTGGCATGATCCCAGTCAGTTGAATGTTTTCACTCAATCCGTATTGACTTCAGTTTTACCAAAGGGCCTTGATACACACTCAGTGAAATGTCGGCTTTAGATAGACACATTTGTTTGGCCTTCTGAATAGATGCATCTGTTAACAAGCAGCAAGGCCCTTGAAAATACTTCTCAGAAATAGTGTTGCTCTTTATTCTTTTGGAGTAGCAACCACTGCCCAATATCAAAGTAAAGTTTATTTATTAGTCACAAGTAAGGCTTACATTAACACTGCAATGAAGTTACTACGAAATTCCCCAAGTCGCCACACTCCGGGCGGCACGGTAGCACAGTGGTTAGCACTGCTGCTTCACAGCTCCAGGGTCCCGGGTTCGATTCCCGGCTCAGGTCACTGTCTGTGTGGAGTTTGCACATTCTCCTCGTGTCTGCGCGGGTTTCCTCCGGGTGCTCCGGTTTCCTCCCACAGTCCAAAGATGTGCGGGTTAGGTTGATTGGCCAGGTTAAAAAATTTCCCCTTAGTGTCCTGGGATGCGTAGGTAAATATGTGGGGGTGGGGCCTGGGTGGGATTGTGGTCGGTGCAGACTCGATAGGCCGAGTGGCCTCCTTCTGCACTGTAGGGTTTCTATGATTCTATGATTCTATGATTCCGGCTCCTGTTCGGGTCAATGTACCTACCCAGCACGTCTTTCAGAATGTGGGAGGAAACTGGAGCACCTGGAGGAAACCCACGCAGACACGGGGAGAACGTGCAGACTTCACACAGACAGTGACCCAAGCTGGGAATCGAACCTGGGTCCCTGGCGCTGTGAGGCAGCAGTGCTAACCACTGTGCCACCTGGATTGAATGCTGCTCAAAATCTCTCTTATGAATTGTAGCCTGTGGAGAAAAGTATTCCTCTCATCATAACACTTTCCGCCACTGTGGGTTTTCCTCCACATGTCCTGGTCTACTGTGGACTAATTGATGCAGATCGAATATCTTCATTAATCAAGAATTCCACTATTGTTGGAACATGCAACCACCTGGATGGTATCATAGAATCCCTGCAGTGCAGAAGGAGGCCATTTGGCCCATCGAGTCTGTACCGACCACAGTCCCACCCAGGCCCTAACCCCATAAACCCACATATTTACCCCAGCTAATCCCCCGGACACTAATGGACAATTTATCTTGGCCAATCAACCTAACCCGCACATCTTTGAAGTGTGGGAGGAAACTGGATCACTCGAGGAAACCCACGCAGACACGGGGAGAATGCACAAACTCCACACAGAAAGTGGCTGGAATCGAACCCGGGTCCCTGGCGCTGTGAGGCAGCAGTGCTAACCACTGTGCCACCGTGTCGCCGAACTCGAGGTGAACATTGGCCTTTCCTTTTCCAGCAGTTCTGCTGTTTGAAAAAACAGCTTTTCTTACACTATAATGATGAGGTAGTTGTTGTCGGGATGAAATCATTGTATCCCGGCCTCACAATAGACAGAACTGTAATCTTTATAGAGATGAATGAGGTAAACTTCTTTTGATGCTGTTCCATCTCTGCTCTGGTAACTCTGACAAAAATTCCATAAATGAGGTCTTTTGATGAACTTTCATCGAAGTGCACTGCCAATAGCTGTAACTATGAGTCCTTTGGTACAATCATAGAAACATAGAACCGTAGAAACTAGAAGCAGGACTAGGCCATTTGGCCCTTTGAGCCTCTTCTTCTCCACCATTCATTTTGATCATGGCTGATCATGAAATTCAATACCTTGACCTGCCTTCCCCCCATTTCCCTTCATCTCTTTAGCCCCAAGAGCTACATCTAATTTCTTCTTGAAATCACACGACGTTTTGGCCTCAATTATTTTCTGTGGTAGTGAATTCCACACATTCACCACCCTCTGGGTGAAAGACATTTCTCCTCACCTCAGATATGAAGTGAATTTCTGTGGTGATTCTTGGCCCTGACAGTAATGTGGCTTGGCGGAGCAGATGGACCTGGGTGAAGAGTCTAGAGGAGGTTCACAAGAACGATCCCTGGAATGAAGAGCTTGTCGTATGAGGAACGGTTGAGGACTCTGGGTCTGTACTCATTGGAGCTTAGAAGGATGAGGGGGGATCTTATTGAAACTTACAGGATACCGCGAGGCCTGGATAGAGTGGACGTGGAGAGGATGTTTACACTAGTAGGAAAAACTAGAACTAAAGGGACGATCCTTTAAAACAGAGATGAGGAGGAATTTCTTCAGCCAGAGAGTGGTGAATCTGTGGAACTCTTTGCTGCAGAAGGCTGTGGAGGCCAGGTCATTGAGTGTCTTTAAGACAGAGATAGATAGGTTCTTGATTAATAAGGGGATCAGGGTGTGGTGAACCATTGTTGGTTCCCACCAGGTAGTGCTGAGTCATGGTCTGGCCAGTACCATGAGTCTGTATATATGTTACTGTTGGGGTTAGGGTTGGGCTGTTCTACCTGTTAATATAGTCCTTATGGTACACCCCAGTCAGCTCCGCCTCCTGGGAGAGGTATAAAGATCACTGCTCTGCCTGGTGACCCTTTAGTCTGGGATCGTATACTGTATATAGTAGCTCTGTTATTGTTGGCAATAAAAGCCTTTATTTCCCGAGTACATCCAGCCTCTCGTGTGTTATATCGCGCATCACAGGGGTTATGGGGAAAAGGCAGGAGAATGGGGATGAGAAAAATATCAGCCATGATTGAATGGCAGAGCAGACTCGATGGGCCAAGTGGCCTAATTCTGCTCCTATGTCTTATAGTCTTATGGGTGTATTTGTGCATAAGTCATTGAAAGTGACAGGACAGGTTGGGAGTGTGGATAATAATTCATACATATCCTCGGCTTTGTTAATAAGAGCATGGAGTACAAGAGCAAGGAGCTTATTCAAAACTGTAAGACATTGGTTCACCTTCAGCCAGAGTATTGCATCTGGTTCTGGGTGCTACACTTTAGGAAGGATGTGAAGGCATTGGAGAGAGTGCAGGAAAGGTCCACAAGAATGGTTCCAGGGAGGAGAACCTTCAGTAATGAACATAGATGAGAGAAGGTAGGACTGATCTCCTTGGAGGAGAGGAGGCTGAGAGGAGATTTGATAGAGAAGTATTCAAAATCGTGAGGGGTCTGGACAGAGTGGTAAGGGAAAAATTGTTTCCACTGATGAAAGGATTGGGAATGAGAGTGTACATGTTTTACAGAATTGGTACAATATCCAAAAGTGACATTTTTCACACAGCGAGTGGTTGGGGTTTGGAATTCAGAGAGTGTGCTGAAGGCAGGTTCAATTGAAGCATTCATTGTCCAAAAGGAAGATCGTGCAGAGTTCTGGGGAAACGGCGGGAGATTGTGCAGGATTCGAGGGAAATGGCGGGAGATTGTGCAGAGTTCCGGGGAAATGGCGGGAGATTGTGCAGAGTTCCGGGGAAATGGCGGGAGATTGTGCAGGATTCCGTGGAAATGGCGGGAGATTGTGCAGAGTTCCAGGGAAATGGCAGGAGACTGTGCAGTATTCCGGGGAAATGGCGGGAGATTGTGCAGAGTTCCAGGGAAATGGCGGGAGACTGTGCAGGATTCCGGGGAAATGGCGGGAGATTGTGCAGAGTTCCAGGGAAATGGCGGGAGACTGTGCAGAGTTCCAGGGAAATGGCAGGGGATTGTGCAGGATTCCAGGGAAATGGCGGGAGACTGTGCAGGATCCCGGGGAAATGGTGATAGAATGGCACTAAGTGAATTGCTCTTTTGGAGAGACAGTACAGACACAGTGGGCCAAATGGCCTCCTCCTGCACTGTTACGATTCTGTGATTCCATGAATCTTTGCAGTATTCCTTATCAACATCCTATTTCTGTTCACTCCTTGTTGAAATAAGGAATTGAAGGATTGTTGGATTTATTTGCAGCATCTGGGCAGCACTGTAAGGGGAGTTTAGAAGATGTGTAATGCCTTCTGAGAGATCACACCTTTAAAAAAAACTCAATTCCAATCCACACAGGTGAAAGAAATTTCACCAAATGACACTTATCTCAAAGGTCACGTCCATGATATTTGTGGAGCAGATCCATTTTTTAAATTAATAATGATAGATCACGGACATGGTAAGAGAGAGAGAGATATGCATTGAGAAAAGGGAGTCCTTAAAATGTGATCACAGAAGACCATTTGGCCCATCCTAGCTCTCTGAAGGAACATTTCACGCAGGGAAGGCAGCCACTCCCCTGCCTTCTTCCCTGCATATACTTCCTTTTCCGATAATAATCTAATTTCTCTTGATTGTCTCGATTGCCCCTGCCTCCGCCACACTATCAGCCAGCGTGTACTAAATCCTAACCACACACTTGATACCTTCAGTGCTTCTTTTGCCAATGACATTAAACCTGTGCCCTCTGGTTGGGAACGGTTTGTCCCTATCCACTCTGTCCATGGTTTTGAATGCCTCTGTCAAAGCTCCTCTCAGCCTTCTCTCCTCCAAGGAAAACAGTCCCAACTGAACCAAAGAACAAAGAACAATACAGCACAGGAACAGGTCCTTCGGCCCTCCAAGCCCATGCCGCTCCCTGGTCCAAACTAGACCATTCTTTTGTATCCCTCCATTCCCACTCCGTTCATATGGCTGTCTAGATAAGTCTTAAACGTTCCCAGTGCGTCCGCCTCCACCACCTTGCCTGGCAGCGCATTCCAGGCCCCCACCACCCTCTGTGTAAAATATGTCCTTCTGATATCTGTGTTAAACCTCCCCCCCTTCACCTTGAACCTATGACCCCTCGTGAACCATTGAATCCCTACAGTGCAGAAGGAGGCCATTCGGCCCATTGAGTCTCCGAAGGAGCACTCTACCTAGGTTCACTCCCCCGCCCTAACCCCACAACCCCACGCATTGAAACATGGCCAATCCACCTAACCCGCAGATCTTTGGATGGGAGGAAACCAGAGCACCCGGAGGAAACGCCCCGTGCAATGTGCACATTCTCCACATTGCACGGGGAGAATGTGCAAACTCCACACAGACAGTGACCCGAGGCCGGAATCGAACTTTCGACATAATTGAAATTTCTCATCCTTGGATCCATTCTTATGAATCTTTTCAGCATCCTCTCGAATACTTTCACATCTTTCATAGAGTGTGGGAGCCGAGAACTGGGCACAATACTGTAGCTGAGGCCAAACTAGTCTTTTATACAAGTTTATCGTAACTTTCTCCTTTTGTACCCTATGCCCCAGTGGTTAGCACTGCTGCCTCACAGCGCCAGGGACTCAGGTTCAATTCCCGGCTTGGGTTACTGTCAGTGTGGAGTTTGCACGGTCTCCCCGTGTCTGCGTGGGTTTCCTCCGGGTGCTCCGGTTTCCTCCCACAGTCTGAAAGACGTACTGGTTAGGTACATTGACCCGAACAGGCGCCGGACTGTGGCGACTAGGAGGATTTCACAGTAACTTCATTGCAGTGCTAATGTAAGCCTTACTTGTGACTAATAAACAAATAAACTTTAATGATAAAACCCAGGGTGGAGTATTGCCTAATAACAACTTTCTCAATGTGTTCTGCCATTTATGCACAGATACATCCTGATCCCTCCACTCCCTTTAGAGTTGTACGTGCTATTTAATATCGCTGGTCTGCATTCTTTCTACCAGAGTAAATCACTGCACACTTCCCTGCATTAAATGTCATCTGTCCCCTCTCCGCCCATTCGCCTATGTCCTTTTGAAGCTCTACATTGTCCTTCTCACAGCTCCCAATGCTCCCAAGTTTGGTATGATCCTCAGCGTTTGATGAGTTGTTCAAACACTCCTGTAAAAGTTTGAAAATACTAAGCAGTTGTATAGTTTCATTTGGAAATTTACGACAGCACTGAATTCTGGAGAGGGTGAAGTGAATCGTATTTCTTTTGCTACGGGTGTTTACAGTGGTGCCAGACAGATTTCTGAAGTAAATGAAGCATTTCAATTGCTGGAGTGTCTAGATTCTCCACAGAGCGTCTTACTCATTCATCAGTCAGTGAGGTGGAAGTTATAGAATCCCTACAGTGCAGAAGGAGGCCATTCGGCCCATCCAGTCTGCACTGATTCTCTGCCAGAGTGTCTTAGCTAGGACCTCACCACCATATCCCTGTAACCCCTGATGCGCGATTGATTCACACGGGAGGCTAGGACGTACCCGGGAATAAAGGTTTTTATTCACAACAAGATTGGAGCACACTACTTAACAATACTATCCCAGACTAAGGGCGTCTAGGAAGTAGCAGTGACCTTTATACTCCTGTAAGAAGGCGGAGCCGAACGGAGTGTACCACATAAACAATAATAACAGGTGGAACACCCCAAACCCTAACCCCAACAGTAACAAGAGTAACATATGTACAAGTACCCATAGTGATAACCATCTATGGTTCACCACAACCCCACACATTTACCATGGCTAATCCCCCCAACCTACACATTTTGGGACATTAAGAGGCAATTTAGCATGGCCAATCTAAATTGGCCAATCGTCTGAAATTAGGTTAAATGGGGAAGCACAAACGAGTTTTTAATTACCTCAGAAGATTTTTGATCATCCATAATCATAGAGTCCCTACAGTGCAGAAGGAAGCCATTCGGCCCATCGAGTCTGCACCAACAACAATCCCACCCAAGTCCCACCGTCACAACTTCATGCATTTACCCTAGCTAGTCCCCCTGACACAAAGGGGCAATTTAGCAAGGCCAATCCACCTAACCCGCACTTCTTTGGACTGTGGGAGGAAACCAGAGCACCCATAGGAAACCCACACAGACACAGGGAGAATGTGTAGACTTCGTATAGACAGTGACCCAAGGCTGGAATCGAACCCGGGTCCCTGGTGCTGAGAGACAGCAGTGCTAACCACTGTGCCATCATGCCACCTGGTTGTCTGGACAATCCCAATTCAAACCAGAACAGGTGATTTGAAACATTCAGTCAGTGCAACATTGTGCACAATTCTGTACAGGCAGATGTGAGTGTGAGGCTTTGGGACCTCTGTTGACATTTACTCTTGGCCTTGGAACGGGTCCAGAGGAGGTTCACAAGAATGTTCCCTGCAATGAAGAGCTTGCCGTATGAGGAACAGTTGAGGACTCTGGGTCTGTACTTGTTGGAGTTTAGAAGGATGAGGGGGATCTTATTGAAACTTACAGGATACTGCGAGGCCTGGATAGGGTGGACGTGGAGAGGATGTTTCCACTAGTAGGAAAAACTAGATCCAGAGGGCACAACCTCAGACTAAAGGGACGATCCTTTAAAACAGAGATGAGGAGGAATTTCTCCAGCCAGAGAATGGTGAATCTGTGGAACTCTTTGCTGCAGAAGGCTGTGGAGGCCAGGTCATTGAGTGTCTTTAAGACAGAGATAGGTTCTTGATTAATAAGGGGATCAGGGGTTATGGGGAAAAGGCAGGAGAATGGGGGTGAGAAAAATATTAGCCAGGATTGAATGGCGGAGCAGACTTGATGGGCCAAGTGGCTAAATTCTACTCCTATGTCTTATGGTCTTATGGACAGTGCATCGTCTGAGCAGGCCGCACCTGGACATTGCATTGTCATCCAGGAGATTGCAATTCTAATCTCCCAAAGTTTATTCTTGAAAAATTGTCCTTCAATTCCAAGAACTGAACTGAACCTGTCAGGCCGTTAGCCTGGCCCTCAGCCTCTGATTCACTGCCTGTGAACGAACTCAGTCTGATATTAGGTAAGAAAGACATTCTGCCAGAGGATATTGGAAGCAGATGTTTGTTTTCAGAACTCAACCCTGCTAACTGCTATTCACTTGATTCAACACTCCTGTATTCCCAAATGATAAACTGGGGAACGCACAAAGCATACCTCTTCACAAAACCTCACCTTGTAGTCATGGCGGATTATAAAGACTGATCTATAGAAAGCATTCTTTCTGGTTGTATCACAGCTTGGTATGGGCTCCTGCTCTGCCCAAGACCGCAAGAAACTACAAAAGGTCGTGAATGTAGCCCAATCCATCTCGCAAACCAGCCTCCCATCCATTGACTCTGTCTACACTTCCCGCTGCCTCGGCAAAGCAGCCAGCATAATTAAGGACCCCACGCACCCCGGACATTCTCTCTTCCACCTTCTTCCGTATGGGAAAAAGATACAAAAGTCTGAGGTGACGTACCGACCAACTCAAGAACAGCTTCTTCCCTGCTGCTGTCAAACTTTTGAATGGATCTACACCCTAGCTACGACTGTAACACTACATTCTGCACCCTCTCCTTTCCTTCTCTATGAACGGTATGTGTTGTCTGTATAGTGCGCAAGAAACAATACTTTTCATTGTATCCCAATACATGTGACAATAATAAATCAAATCAGGCCAAAAACAGGACTTCCAAATAATTTTTATATAAATAAATATATTGACGCAAATAGGACTCTAAAATTGGCCCCGCAGGTGGAGGAGGTGGTTAAGAAGGCGTATGGTGTGCTGGCCTTTATCAATCGAGGGATTGAGTTTAGGAGTCCGGGGATAATGATGCAACTATATAAGACCCTCGTCAGACCCCACTTGGAGTACTGTGCTCAGTTCTGGTCGCCTCACTATAGGAAGGATGTGGAAAAGATTGAAAGGGTGCAGAGGAGATTTACAAGGATGTTGCCTGGATTGAGTGGCATGCCTTATGAGGATAGGCTGAGGGAGCTCGGTCTTTTCTCCTTGGAGAGACGAAGGATGAGAGGAGACCTAATAGAGGTGTATAAGATGTTGAGAGGCATAGATCGGGTGGACTCTCAGAGGCTTTTTCCCAGGGTGGAAATGGCTGCTACAAGAGGACACAGGTTTAAGGTGCTGGGGGGTAGGTACAGGGGAGATGTTAGGGGGAAGTTTTTCACACAGAGGGTGGTGGGCGAGTGGAATCGGCTGCCGTCAGTGGTAGTGGAGGCCAACTCAATAGGGTCTTTTAAGGGACTCCTGGATGAGTACATGGAGCGTAATAGGATGGAGGGTTATAGGTAGGCCTAGAAGGTAGGGATGTGTTCGGCACAACTTGTGGGGCCGAAGGGCCTGTTTGTGCTGTAGTTTTTCTATGTTTCTAAATGCACTAATGGTAGGATTCACTCTCATTAGCACATTATCAGTCAGTCACATCCACCCGTTTGGGTATAGTGCTTTACTTGTGGAACACATTAGGGCGGGATCTTGAGCCCACACTCTCTGTCCGCAAGATCACCAGGGGTGTGGGGGGATCGGGGATCAAGATCCAGCATTGCCGAGAAATCACAAATCTAGCTGGCGAAATCGCAACCTCTGAATATCGCTGCCCGCGCCCCCCCCCGTACCCCCCCTGCCCCCACCCTCCCTGCCCCCGCCAGTGATGTAATCAGTTCACACCCCTGATTTCAACATATTTTAATAAATTTAAATCTAATTAAAGACCCCCCCCGCCAGATAATCCCCACCCCCCCCCCCATCCCCACTAACCTCTAAACTTTCACACCTTGCCAACGTGACGTTGCGTCAGCGAGGTTTACAACAGGTTCACCCAGGTGTGAATCTGCCGAGGGCATTCCATTCCAGGGGCGCAAAGGCCCTGGGGAGGGGATGAGGGGCAAGCCCCCGGGGGTGGGGGGCACGCCCCGGCACTGGTCCCTGGCACACGTTGGCACTGCCAACCTTGCTGTGCCAGCCTAGGGGGAGCTTCACATGTGGGGATCCATCTAACTGTAGTGGGGTTGGCAGGGGGGGGGGTTGGTGTTGTGAGCATAGACAGAGAGTGTATGGGGAAGCTGGTGATGAGGGGAGGTGAAAGGGGTGATGCCGAAAAGGACTGGGCGAGGAAGCCCGGGGGGGGCAGCTAGGCCGCAGCTACCTCTGTGGTGGGTGGTGGGGTGGGGGCAGATTAATATTTTTCCAGTGACTGGGGGCATCCTATAAAAAGCAAACCCTAATCTCAGTGGAGCTGGTTTCCATTTCTAAGAGTCCCCGTCTCAACACACTGATGCCTCAAACCCTGTTGACTGTTTCTTTGGCAATTAAAAGTGACAAGATCTGGAGAGAACACTGGCCAGTGGAGCTGGAGGGTTCGACACCTGTTCTCTCAACAGAACTGACACTCTGCCAAATTCTCCTAAGATTCTGCAAGTCGTGTTTTAACTTGGCACCTGTGTTTGTGCTGACCTGCGCACGCTTTTATCAACCCTCATGAATGTCTGTCTGTCTAGAGTTGGGGAGCACTTCAGCGGTCACGGGCATTCGGCCTCTGATATTCGGGTAAGCGTTCTCCAAGGCGGCCTTCGCGACACATGACAGCGCAGAGTCGCTGAGCAGAAACTGATAGCCAAGTTCCGCACACACGAGGACGGCCTCAACCGGGATATTGGGTTCATGTCCCACTATTTGTAACCCCCACAGAGTTTCACTGGCTGTCTTGTCTGGAGACAATACACATCTTTTTAGCCTGTCTTGATGCTCTCTCCACTCATGCTGTTTTGTTTCTTAAAGACTTGATTAGTTGTAAGTATTCGCATTCCAACCATTATTCATGTAAATTGAGTTTGTGTCTTTATATGCTCTGTTTGTGAACAGAATTCCCACTCACCTGAAGAAGGGGCTTGCAGCTCCGAAAGCTTGTGTGGCTTTTGCTACCAAATAAACCTGTTGGACTTTAACCTGGTGTTGTTAAACTTCTTACTGTCTAGAGTTCTACAGGACAACGTTCCGAGCAGACATGGAGGTGTTGGTGGGTTAAAGGAACCGTGGTGCACGAAAGCTGTGCGGGACCTAGTCGAGAAGAAAAGGAAAGCAGGCAAAAGGTTCAGAGAGCTTGGCGGAGATGGGGATCTAGATGAGTATACGGCTTGTAGGAAGGGACTAAAGAAGGAAATTAGGAGAGCCAGAAGGGGTCACAAGAAGGCAGGTAGGATTAAGGAAAACCCTAAGGCGTTCTATAAATATGTGAAGAGTAAAAGGATGAGACGTGAAGGAATAGGGCCTATAAAAGGTGAAGGCGGGAAAGTCTGTACGGAACCAGTAGAAATGGCAGAGGTGCTTAATGAGTATTTTGCCTCGGTTTTCACAGAGAAGAAGGACCTGGGTGGATGCACTGCGGGCGTGCGGTGGACTGAAAAGATTGAGTATGTGGACCTTAACAAAGAGGTTGTGCTGGAATCCTTGAATGGCATCAAGATGGATAAGTCGCCGAGTCCAGATGGGATGTACCCCATGTAACTGTGGGAGGTGAGGGAAGAGATTGCAGAGCCTCTGGCGATGATCTTTGCATCGTCGATGGAGACGGGAGAGGTGCCGGAGGATTGGAGGATTGCAGATGTAGTTCCTATTTTCAAGAAGGGGAATAGGGATAGCCCAGGAAATTACCGACCGGTGAGTCTAACCTCAGTGGTTGGTAAGCTGATGGAGATGATCCTGAGGGACAAGATTTATGAACATTTAGAGAGGTTTAGTATGCTCAAGAATACTCAGCATGGCTTTGTTAAAGGCAGATCATGCTTTACGAGCCTGGTAGAGTTCTTCGAAAATGTGACTAAACACATTGACGAAGGGAAAGCGGTAGATGTGGTTTATATGGATTTTAGCAAGGCGTTCGATAAGGTCCCCCATGCAAGGCTTCTCGAAAAAGTGAGAGGGCATGGGATCCAAGAGGCTGCTGCCCGGTGGATCCAGAACTGGCTTGCCCAAAGGAGGCAGAGAGTGGGTACAGATGGGTCTTTTTCTAAATGGAGGTCGGTCACCAGTGGTGTGCCCCAGGGATCTGTTCTGGGACCCTTGCTGTTTGTCATTTTCATAAATGACCTGGATGAGGAAGTGGAGGGATGGGTTGGTAAGTGTGCCGACGACACGAAGGTTGGTGGGGTTGTGGATAGTCTGGAGGGATGTCAGAAGTTACAGAGGGACATAGATAGGATGCAAGACTGGGCAGAGAAGTGGCAGATGGACTTCAACCCAGATAAATGCATAGTGGTCCATTTTGGCAGGTCAAATAGGATGAAGGAGTACAATATAAAGGGAAAGACTCTTAGTACTGTAGAGGATCAGAAGGACCTTGGTGTCCAGGTCCATAGGACTCTAAAATCGGCCCCGCAGGTGGAGGAGATGGTTAAGAAGGCGTATGGTGTGCTGGCCTTTATCAATTGTGGGATTGAGTTTAGGAGTCCGGGGATAATGATGCAGCTATATAAGACCTCGTCAGACCCCACTTGGAGTACTGTGCTCAGTTCTGGTCGCCTCATTATAGGAAGGATGTGGAAAAGATTGAAAGGGTGCAGAGGAGATTTACAAGGATGTTGCCTGGATTGAGTGGCATGCCTTATGAGGATAGGCTGAGGGAGCTCAGTCTTTTCTCCTTGGAGAGACGTAGGATGAGAGGAGACCTAATAGAGGTGTATAAGATGTTGAGAGGCATAGATCGGGTGGACTCTCAGAGGCTTTTTCCCAGTGTGGAAATGGCTGCTACGAGGGGACACAGGTTTAAGGTGCTGGGGGGGGGGGGTAGGTACAGGGGAGATGTTAGGGGTAAGTTTTTCACACAGAGGGTGGTGGGCGAGTGGAATCGGCTGCCGTCAGTGGTGGTGGAGGCAAACTCAATAGGGTCTTTTAAGGGACTCCTGGATGAGTACATGGGACTTAATAGGATGGAGGGTTATAAGTAGGCCTAGAAGGTAGGAATATGTTCGGCACAACTTGTGGGGCCGAAGGGCCTGTTTTGTGCTGTAGTTTTTCTATGTTCTATGTTCTATGTTCAATAACAATCTGAATAGACTGTACAGAGCATTAATGGCGTTTGGTGCATAAATTGTCTCGGTTTACATAAGAACTAGGAGCAGGAGTAGCCATCTGGCCCCTCGAGCCTGCTCCGCCATTCAATAAGATCATGGTTGATCTTTTTGTGGACTCAGCTCCATTTACCCAACTCACCATAACCCTTAATTCCTTTACTGTTCAAAAATTTATCTATCCTTGCCTTAAGAAAACAGGTTTGGCGCCTGTTCACTTGTTGCACTGAGTGCAAGTCGCAGAGAACAAATTGAGTCAATGATTGAAGATGTGGTGGACTTGAATATATCCAGTTGTTTCTGTATCTTGACAGTTTGGAATTACAGGGAGGATTCACAGCAATCTGAGTGCTCCTCCCACCTTTATGTCAGTGGACAGGCTGATTCGTCCTCAATGGGAGGCTTTTACCAGCTTCAGTAGCCTCTGACTGTGTGGCCAAATTCCCCTCCAACTCGGTTTTCAAGTTTGCTGTTGACACCACCGGAGTGGGTCGGAACTCAAACAATGACGAGACAGAGTACAGGAATGAGATAGAGAATCTGGTGAACTGGTGCGGCAACAATAATCTCTCCCTCAATGTCAACAACACGAAGGAGATTGTCATCGACTTCAGGAAGCTTGGTGGAGAACAAGCCCCCGTCTACATCAATGGGGATGAAATGGAAATGGTCGAGAGCTTCAAGTTTTTAGGTGTCCGGATCACCAACAACCTGTCCTGGTCCCCCCCATGCCAACACTATAGTTAAAAAAACCCACCAATACCTCCACTTTCTCAGAAGACTAAGGAAATTTGGCATGTCAGCTACGACTCTCACCAACTTTTACAAATGCACCATAGAAAGCATTCTTTCTGGTTGTATCACAGCTTGGTATGGCTCCTGCTCTGCCCAAGACCACAAGAAACTACAAAGGTTGTGAATGTAGCCCAATCCATCACGCAAACCAGCCTCCCATCCATTGACACTGTCTACACTTCCCGCTGCCTCGGCAAAGCAGCCAGCGTAATTAAGGACCCCACCCACCACGGACATTCTCTCTTCCACCTTCTTCCGTTGGGAAAAGTCTGAGGTCACGTACCCACTGACTGAAGAACAGCTTCTTCCCTGCTGCTGCCAGACTTTTGAATGGACCTACCTTGCATTAAGTTGATCTTTCTCTACACCCTAGCTATGACTGTAACACTACATTCCGCACTCTCTCCTTTCCTTCTCTATGAATGGTATGCTTTTCCTGTATAGCGCGCAAGAAACAATACTTTTCACTGTATACTAATACATGTGACAATAATAAATCAAATCAAATCAAAGCCATCAACGGGAAGGGGAGGGGGTTGGGAGTCAACACAAAATTCCGGGTTGGAGCTGTGGTCTCCATTCTGGGAAAGCGCCTGGAGCCTGTTTGAACGCAACAGCTTCTGACTCAAGACAGGAATGCTACCACTGATCAAAGGCTCACTGCAGTCCGGGCAGCTCAGTGTTAATCAGTCTGTTGCCTCAGCGGGAGACATACTGTGCGATGCTGAAATGCAAATTTTAGGGCAGCACAGTGGCACAGTGGTTAGCACTGCTGCCTCACAGCGCCAGGGACCCGGGTTCGATTCCCGGCTTGGGGTCACTGTCTGTGTGGAGTTTGCACATTCTCTGCGTGGGTTTCCTCCGGGTGCTCCGGTTTCCTCTCACACTCCAAAGATGTGCGGGTTAGGTTGACTGGCCATGATAAATTGACCCTTTAGTGTCAGGGGAACTAGCTAAGGTAAATATGTGGGGTTATGGGAATAGGGCCTGGGTGGGATTGTGGTCGGTGCAGACCCGATGGGCCAAATGGCCTCTTCTGCACTGTCAGGATTCTATGATCAACTGGCATAACCATGGGTTATTGGGTGTCTCTTGTAATACTCCAAAACACTTAAGCAAAATGTAAAACTTCAGTTCTGTACACTGTGCTCAAATTGCCTTTAATTACAGCTCTGAGCTGCCTTTTACTGCAGGTTACAGACTAATCTGACAGTGTGGGAATTCAAAACACATCCAATCCAACACAATCCGATCATAAAACCAGAATGTCAAGTACACCTTGGTCAGGTTTTCTTCAAGTTAAAGTTAAAGTAACTTTTTAAAAATTTATTAGTCACAAGTAAGGCTTTCATTAACACTGCAATGAAGTTACTGTGAAATTCCCCTAGTCGCCACACTCTGGTGCCTGTTCGGGTCAATGCATCCTAACCAGCACGTCTTTCAGACTGTGGGAGGAAACCGGAGCACCCGGAGGAAACCCACGCAGACACGGGGAGAACATGCAAACTCCACACAGACAGTGACCCAAGCCGGGAATTAAACCCGGGTCCCTGGCATTGTGAGGCAGCGGTGCTAACCACTGTGCCAACGTGTCGAGAGAGAAACTCGGCAAATGGTCACAGGTTCAGTGGAAAGGAGCAAAAGGAGACAGAGTGTGTTAAGATGTGCAGGTTAAAATTACTGCTGCTTAAGGTAGGAAACATTGCATGTAATTTTTAACAATTCTTCCACAGAATGTGTGTGTCGCTGGCTAGTCCAGTATTTATAGCCCATCCCTAATTGCCCTTGAGAAGGTAGTGGTGCGCCATAGAGTGATTCCACTTCAGTGAATGAGTGGAGTAAACATCCACTGCCATTTTGGTATTATGCATAAGCCCACTTTGTCCCTCCATTCTTCTAGAACATTCAGGATGAAATGGACCTCAAGGTCCATTTCAAGGGCGGCACGGTAGCACAGTGGTTAGCACTGCTGCTTCACAGCTCCAGGGTCCAGGGTTCGATTCCCGGCTCGGGTCACTGTCTGTGTGGAGTTTGCACATTCTCCTCGTGTCTGCGTGGGTTTCCTCCGGGTGCTCCGGTTTCCTCCCACAGTCCAAAGATGTGCGGGTTAGGTTGATTGGCCAGGTTAAAAAAATTGCCCCTTAGAGTCCTGGGATGCGTAGGTTAGAGGGATTAGTGGGTAAATATGTGGGGGTAGGGCCTGGGTGGAATTGTGGTTGGTGCAGACTCGATGGGCCGAATGGCCTCCTTCTGCACTGTAGGGATTCTATGATTCTATAAGGTCAGGCTCTCCATGCAGCTGGCTGGATGTGCAACCTCAGAACATTTAGCAAGCACCAGATCACTCAAGACTAGCTGGACACACAAGGCTGGAGAAATGGATGGAAGATGCCAGGAATAAGAACATATGATCCAGGAGGAGTAGGCCATCTGGCCCCTCGAGTCTGCTCCGCCATTCAATTAGATCATTTCATGGACTCAGCTCCATTTACCCACCCACTCACCATAGTCCTTCATTCCTTTACTGTTCAAACATTTATGGAGATAGTTCATTGTAGCCAGCGGGAAGGGTGAAAGACTGAACGTGTAAAGAAGCACAGGCTGTTCTCCAATGGTGTCATAGATAGTATAAAACAGGCCTGCAGCCTGAGCCACCTGGTTGATATCAAGATGATCATTTATCATTATCCAACTCACAACGTTTCAGCATTGTGTAAACGGTAGTTCCTCTCTGTTTAAATTCTCCATTTCTCTTGAAGTAACTCTCTGCAATCTTTCAATCAATTTGTGGGTGAGTCGACATCGGGCATAAATAGATGAAATGTAGGAAGAATTGCTCCAGGCAGAAGAGGATCTGGAACTTGCTGCCACACAGCATGGTTGAAGCAGGTGTGATGTACAAATGGTGGAAGAAGGCATACGGGAGCAAGGTGGGAAAAGGTGTAAACATCCACATCAGCTAGTTGGCTTGAATAGACTGAATACTGTGTTCTTGCTGGAATTCAACATTCACCCCGCCTTCTATAAATTCTACCCTTATTAAATTTGCACGTTCAATTTTGAAAATTGGAATACAATACGGGGAAGCACACGAGTTTTAATTACCTCACAAGATTTTTGATCCTATCCACCATCTACAAGGCACAAACCAGGAGTGATGGAATACTCCCCACTTGCCTGGATGGGTGCAGCTCCAACAACACTCAAGAAGCTTGACACCATCCAGGGCAAAGCAGCCCACTTGATTGGCACCACATCTACAAACATTCACTCCCTCCACCACCGACGCTCAGTAGGAGCAGTGTGTACTATCTACAAGATGCACTGCAGCAATTCATCAAAGATCCTTAGACAGCACCTTCCAAACCCACGACCACTTCCATCTAGAAAGACAAGGGCAGCAGATACATGGGAACACCACCACCTGCAAGTTCCCCTCCAAACCACTCACCATCCTGACTTGGAAATATTTCTCCGTTCCTTCGCAGTCGCTGGGTCAAAATCCTGGAATTCCCTCCCTAACGGCATTGTGGGTCAACCCACAGCACCTGGACTGCAGCGATTCAAGAAGGCAGCTCACCACCACCTTCTCAAGGGCAACTAGGGATGGTCAACAAATGCTGGCCAGCCAGCGACGCCCATGTCCCACGAATGAATAATAAAAAAGATCATCCATAATCATACAATCCCTATTGTGCAAAAGGAGGCCATTTGGCCCATCAAGTCTGCACCGACCACAATCCCACCCAGGCCCAATCCCCACAACTCCATGCATTTACCCTAGCCAGTGGGCGGCATGATGGCACAGTGGTTAGCGCTGCTGCCTCACAGCTCCAGGGACCTGGGTTCGATTCCCGGCTTGCGTCACCTTCTGTGTGGAGTTCGCACATTCTCCCTGTGTCTGCATGGGTTTCCTCCGGGTGCTCCAGTTTCCTCCCACGTTCTGAAAGATGCACTGGTTAGGGTGCATTGACCTGAACAGGTGCCGGAGTGTGGCGACTAGGAGAATTTCACAGTGACTTCATTGCACTGTTAATGTAAGCCTTATTTGTGACACTAATAAATAAACTTTACTTTACTGTAGTCCCCCTGACACTAAGTGGCAAATTTAGCATGGCCAACCCGCCTAACCCACACATCTTTAGACTGTGGGAGGAAACTGTGCCACCCTATTAAATTAAGCATATGTTTGGAACAAAAGCTACTCTTTTCAGCAAAATAGGCATTTTTAACGGTTTTCAGTGAACATGCAGGAACAGTAAACATTCTGAATTTTTAAAAAATCATAGTTTAAATTTTTTTTATAATCTTTTAATTTCATGCTATTTAGAAAAATTGGAAAGCATAAACAGGCTGTGAACAAAAGCAACAAGATCAAGGAGATTGACCTGGAAGTAGGTACGAAGATGCTTTAAGGGCTTCATTTTGTCCAGTTGATTTTAGCAGAGTGTGAATAATGGATTCTCTGGAGTGTTTGTGGGTCACGGGAAAGGGACCAAGTGGATACCCTTACACAAAGCTGACTCCGACACCACGAGTTGAATAGCTTCTTTTTATGCAGCAAGACTCTTTTTATTCTACACAATGTGCATCGAAGGCGGAACAGTGGCACAGTGGTTAGCACTGCTGCTTCACAGCGACAGTGATCCAGGTTTGATTCCTGGCTTGGGTCACCTTCTGTGTGGAGTTTGCACGTTCTCCCCGTGTCTGCGCGGGTTCCCTCCGGGTGCTCCGGTCTCCTCCCATAGTCCAAAGACGTGCTGGTTAGGTGCATTGGCCATGCTAAATGGGCGGCATGGTGGCACAGTGGTTAACACTGCTGCCTCACAGCGCCAGGGTCCCAGGTTCGATTCCCGGCTTGGGTCACCTTCTGTGTGGAGTTCGCACATTCTCCCCGTGTCTGCATGGGTTTCCTCCGGGTACTCCAGTTTCCTCCCACGTTCTGAAAGATGCACTGGTTAGGTGCATTGACCTGAACAGGTGCCGGAGTGTGGCGACTAGGAGAATTTCACAGTGTCTATGTGGAGTTTGCACGTTCTCCCCATGTCTGCGTGGGTTTCCTCCACGTGCTCCATTTTCTTCCCACAGTTCAAAGATGTGCGGGTTAGGTGGATGGCCATGAACGTGCCCCTTAGTGCCATGGGGACTAGCTAGGATAAATGCATGGGGTTATGGATATAGGGCCTGGGTGGGATTGTGGTCTGTGCAGACTCGATGGGCCGAATGGCCTCCTTCAGCACTGCAGGATTCTATGATTCTATGATAAATTCTCCCTCAGTGTTACCCGAACAGGCGCCAGAGTGTGACGACGAGGGGATTTTCACAGTACCTTCATTGCAGTGTGAATGCAAGCCTACTTGTGACACTAATAAAAAAAACTTTAAACTTAATTACCTGTAAAATGCTTCTTGGTTCATAACATTTCTAGACTATAAATCAGAGTGGAAATACATTGACAGATAAAGGTCAGGAGAGGCGAGAGTGACTGCTCTGAAGAACAAGGCAGCCTTGTGTGAAGTCAACAGGAATCAGGAGGAAACCTCTCCAGTGGTTGGAGTCACGCTTAGCACCAACGGAAATATTGGTGGTTGTTGCAGGCTGTTAATTTTAGCCCCAGTGCATCACTGCAGGAGCTCCTCAGGGTAACTTTCCACACCTTCCGCACTGCTGCTTCACAGCTCCAAGGTCCCGGGTTCGATTCCCGGCTCGGGTCACTGTCTGTGTGGAGTTTGCACATTCTCCTCGTGTCTGCGTGGGTTTCCTCCGGGTGCTCCGGTTTCCTCCCACAGTCCAAAGATATGCAGGTTAGGTTGATTGGCCAGGTTAAAAATTGTCCCTTAGAGTCCTGAGATGCGTAGGTTAGAGGGATTAGCGGGTAAAATATGTGGGGGTAGGGCCTGGGTGGGATTGTGGTCGGTGCAGACTCGATGGGCTGAATGGCCTCCTTCTGCACTGTAGGGTTTCTATGTTTCTATATTTCTAATCAATGACTTTCCCCCCATCATAAGGTCAGAAGTGAGGATGTTCACTGATGACTGCACAATGTTCACGAGCACTCCCAACGCCTCAGATACTGAAGCAATCCACGCCTCCCTGCAGCAAGATCTGGACAACATTCAGGCTTGTGGTGATAAAAGGCAAGCAACATTTGTGCCACGCTATGACCTTAGGAATTAGGAACAGGAGTAGACCATTCAGCCCTTCGAGTCTTCTCCATCCCAGAAACGAGTGTACCTTCCTTCCACTCCCTCTGTGGTTTTAAGACCATAAGACCATAAGACATAGGAGCAGAATTAGGCCACTCGGCCCATCGAGTCTGCTCCGCCATTCAATCATGGCTGATATTTTTCTCATCCCCATTCTCCTGCCTTTTCCCCATAACCCCTGATCCCCTTATTAATCAAGAATCTATCTATCTCTGTCTTAAAGACACTCAATGACCCGGCCTCCACAGCTTTCTGCAGCAAAGAATTCCACAGATTCACCACTCTCTGGCTGAAGAAATTCCTCCTCATCTCTGTTTTAAAGGATATATATATATATATATATATATATATATATATATATATATATATATATATATATCCCTGCTCCTTCATTTCACTGGTTTAAATCCTGGAATTCCCTCCCTAACAGTTAGCATTGCTGCCTCACAGAGCCAGGGACCCAGGTTCGATTCCCGGCTTGGATGACTGTCTGTGTGGAGTCTGCACGTTCTCCCCGTGTCTGCGTGGGTTTCCTCCGGGTGCTCCGGTTTCCTCCCACGGTCCATAGATGTGCTGGTTAGCTGGTTTGGTGGTGCTAAAATTACCCAGGCAAAATGTTGGGGGTTATACGTAGTGTGACGTGAACCCAAGATCCCGGTTAAGGTCGTCCTCATGCGTGCGGCTATCAGTTTCTGCTCTGCGATTCTGCGTTGTCGTGGGTCGTGTACCAACTAACCTGATCCCAATGTAATTGCATGGATTGCCATTTATGGAAGTCATTTGTGGAAATTGTTGAGAGCTTCAAGTTTTTAGATGTCCAGATCACCAACACCCTGTCCTGGTCCCCCCCATGCTGACACTATAGTTAAGAAAGCCCATCAACGCCTCTACTTTCTCAGAAGACTAAGGAAATTTGGCATGTCAGCTACGACTCTCACCAACTTTTACAGATGCACTACAGAAAGCATTCTTTCTGGTTGTATCACAGCTTGGTATGGCTCCTGCTCTGCCCAAGACCACAAGGAACTACAAAAGGTCGTGAATGAAGCCCTGTCCATCACACAAACCAGCCTCCCATCCATTGACTCTGTCTACATTTCCTGCTGCCTCGGCAAAGCAGCCAGCATAATTAAGGACCCCATGCACTCTGGACATTCTCTCTTCCACCTTCTTTTGTCGGGAAAAAGATACAAAAGTCTGAGGTCACGTACCAACCGACACAAGAACCGCTTCTTTCCTGCTCCAATCAGACTTTTGAATGGACTTATCTTGCATTAAGTTGCTCTTTCTCCACACCCTAGCTATAACTGTAACACTACATTCTGCACTCTCTCCTTTCCTTCTCTATGAACGGTATGCTTTGTCTCTGTAGCGCACAAGAAGCAATACTCTTCACTGTGTGCTAATACATGTGACAATAATAAATCAAATCAAAATCAAATCAAATATTGAATGGTGGAGCAGGCTTGAAGGGCTGAATGGCCTACTCCTGCTCCTAGGTTCTATGTCTCGACATCCAGGAATATTCCAAGCGAATCCCAAAATCTAGGTGGGCTGTGTGTGCACCCATATCGGTCAGCCACTGGGGCCTGAACGCACTTGGCATTCATAGAAATCATAGAAACCCTACAGTACAGAAACAGGCCATTCGGCCCATCGAGTCTGCACCGACCACGATCCCACCCAGACCCTACCCCCATATCCCTACATATTTTACCCACTAATCCCTCTAACCTACGCATCTCAGGACACTAAGGGGCAATTTTAGCATGGCCAATCAACCTAACCCGTACATCTTTGGACTGTGGGAGGAAACCGGAGCACCCGGAGGAAACCCACGCAGACACGAGGAGAATGTGCAAACTCCACGCAGACAGTGACCCGAGCCGGGAATCGAACCCAGTTCCCTGGAGCTGTGAAGCAGCAGTGCTAACCACTGTGCTACCGAGCCGCCATTGAGAGCTAGCTGCTGCATGGGTTGCCCTGGTGTCTGTTTGAAGCCTGTAAAAAAGGGTGAAATGCTGCTTGAGTGAAAGCCCCAGGGGGTTTTTAAAAAAAATTGCTACCTGCCAACTAGTTACTCAGTTGTTGTCTCATTCCAGATCTAATCAGTTGCCTTGTCGCAAAGGAAGGCCTGTGGTATGATTCACTGTGATTTCATAGTGCGATAGCAGAGAAGCCTTTTAAATGAATAATGCAACCTATCAAAACATGTTCACCTCATCATTTAGCAGAAGAATATATATAATTAGATGGTGAGAGTATGCAATTAAATTTAAATGGCTTCTGTAGCTCCAAAGGCCCATAAGCAATCCTCACGCCTGCGTGATCTGGGCCTCTTACGCCGAGGCACGTTAGCCCTACTTCATAGAATTATTGAACAGTTCAGTATGTAATGTGAGCGGATCTATAGTTCTGGATTGATCCTGTGTGTTTTCAGGATGGATGGCATTCCCGGCTTGAAGGACTACACATTCCAGTCTGCCCGAGGCTTTGGCGCCAGTGCAGACAGTGGCAGGGGAAGGGCAGCACATGCTTGGTTTCCTTTGGCAGCAGCTCAGAGATGGTATGTAAAGAACGACCTGGGGAGACGGCACGCAAGTGGCTCCCTTGACCAGGGATTTCGGGCGTGTAAACAAGCCCACGTGACAAGGTTAGTCATGGCGGGATGAGAAAGAGGGTCGGCTCCCGGCAGCCGAAGTGCTGTCATTATCTCCTTGCAGTTGGGCTCCAGGAACGGTTGAGATCTCAGCGCTGCCGGGGTAGCTGGGACTCGGAGAAGCCCGAGAACTAGGTGAAGCTGAAGAGTTGTCTGGTCGGTGAAGCTGGAAACCATGGGAGGAAGCCTGTAGCAGGTAGTTGTCTGCTCAGTGAAGCTGAAGAAGTGTCGCGTTTATTGCAGCTGGGAGTTGGGGGGTGGTGAAGAAAAACTCATGAGCAGTAGTCAGCGGAGCTAGAGGACTGGGATCATGTTGGTGATGAAATGCTGGAGGTGCAACCCTGTAAACCTAGTGGGAGGCAGTCTCGGGAGAAGAGATTGAACAGCTGGAATGAGAGCAGGTACTGGGGGCATTCTAAGCTTGTTGCCTGACACATATTGTCAGACAAAAGAATTAGTGGTGGGCGTGAAGGGGGTGGGGCTAAAGGAATTGATAGTAAGAAATCTTAGAAATCTTAGAAACCCTACAGCACAGAAAGAGGCCATTCGGCCCATCGAGTCTGCACCGACCACAATCCCACCCAGGCCCTACCCCCATATCCCTACATATTTACCCACTAATCCCTCTGACCTATGCATCCCAGGACACTAAAGGCAATTTTAGCATGGCCAATCAACCTAACCCGCACATCTTTGGACTGTGGGAGGAAACCGGAGCACCCGGAGGAAACTCACGCAGACACGAGGAGAATGTGCAAACTCCACACAGACAGTGACCCGAGCCGGGAATCGAACCCAGGTCCCTGGAGCTGTGAAGCAGCAGTGCTAACCACTGTGCTACTGTGCCGCAGTAAGGGTAAATCAGAAGCTAAATACATGAGACCATAAGACATAGGAACAGAATTAGGCCACTCGGCCCGTCCGCCATTCAATCACGGCTGATATTTTTCTCATCCCCATTCTCCTGCCTTTTCCCCATAACCCCTGATCCCCTCATTAATCAAGAACCTATCTATCTCTGTCTTAAAGACACTCAATGACCCGGCCTCCACAGCCTTCTGCGGCAAAGAGTAAGAGGAGAATGAATGAATGAGAGGAGCCAAAATTCCTTGCGAGGGAGGCGCAGTTGGGATGATTTTTATGGGGGACAAAGATTGGCCACTTTCAGTCTATCTTGGAGTCTTGTATTCTTCTACACTGATTCAAGCAAGGGAAAATCTTATGTATCCTGAAATGTTCCTTTCAATAAAGTAGTCAAACTGTTTCTGATCACTGATACTCATAGGATCATAGAATCCCTACAGTGGAGAAGGAGGCCATTCAGCCCATCGAGTCTGCACTGACTACAATCCCACCCAGGCCCTATCCCCAGAATCCCATGCATTTACCCTGCTAATCCGCCTGACACTCGGGTCAATTTAGCATGGCCAATCAACCTAACCCGCACATCTTTGGAGCACCTGGAGAAAACCCATGCAGACACCAGGAGAATGTGCAAACCCAAACAATCAGTGACCCAAGGCCGGAATCGAACCCGGGTCCCTGGTGCTGTGAGGCAGCAGTGCTAACCACTGTGCCACCGTGCCGCCCTCAATAGCGTGTAACATGGGGCTGGATTTTCCATTTAGAAGTCGGGCGGTGGCGTAGTGGTATTATCGCTCAGACTATTAATCCAGAAATTCAGCTAACGTTCTGGGGACCCGGGTTCGAATCCCGCCACGGCAGACGGTGGAATTTGAATTCAATAACAAAACAAATCTGGAATTAAGAATCTACTGATGACTACGAAACCGTTGTCGATTGTCGGAAAAACCCATCTAGTTCACTAATGTCCTTTAGGGAAGGAATTCTGCCGTCCTTACCTGGTCTGGCCTACATGTGACTCCAGAGCACTCTCAACTGCCCTCCAAGGGCAACTAGGGATGGGCAATAGCTGGCCAGCCAGCGACATCCATATCGCACGGATGAATAAAAAAAGAGGCCTTTCGGCCCATCGAGTCTGCACCTAGGCATGAAAGGCCCTGACCTGCCCATCTAATCCCATTTGCCAGCACTTGGCCCATAGCCCTGAATGTTATGAAGTGCCAAGTATTCATCCAGGTACTTTTGCTCCTCTAATTGACATTCTTTCTGTCAGACGGCCTCTAATTGCCACGCCTGATTGAACGCACACAGACGGTGATGGCAGGAGTGAGTGGCCCCCTCAATTTCCGTTTTGCCGTCCTCATCTCATCCTATTATCCAATCCCTTGGAGTAAATCAAATGAGACATTGCATATGATTTGCCATCCATGAAAAGCAGCAATTTGCATAGGCCTTTTAAGAACTTTGGAACCATAAAATGGAGAGTGTGATTAATAGACTAAATTTTATAGCAATTATACAATTGGCAGATAATTAATGGCACCTGGTGTGTTTTGTAATCTGATTTTCCATCGAGAGCAGTGTACGGGTCTGCATAGCTGCCGAGTGCTCATTTATGTTGGCACAAATCCAAAATTGCAGTTAAAGTGTTCAGGCTTCAATTCCACAGCCTGGTAACATTCCCTCGGTCTCGTGGTTATTGGGTAACAGGATTCCCAGGCGTAAGAATTCAAACCTACAAGCGTGCGTTTGTAAAAGGGAAATAATGGGCCCAAAACTCAGGCAGATTTGGGAGGAGGGGAAGGGGCCAAGAGGAGGGGTCCACTGAATCTCTGCTGCACTCACATTCCATTTCAAACACCCATCAGGGAAGATGGGAGGGGCAATCTCCCGCTCCTCTCAGGTGTCTGGCTCCAGAGGGAGGCACAGGTTTCTTATAGTGTCTCAGTTGAGTCCCAGTCTGGCTGCACCCAAGGTTTGGGTCAGCGGCATGCTGGGAGTTTTCTTTTGCCATATTGGGTGTCACGGAACAAGTTTCCCCTCCTGCAGCCTCGAGCCTCCTGGCTCATTGGCACGTGCTGTTTCTGCAGTTTTTCCTCTAAGGTAGCTAGCCTCAATGTTAGACGCAAGCTCCAGAGTCCAGTGAAAGACGTCTCATTCATCCAATATCTCTGATACTCCAACTCCAACATGGGCAACCAACATCCAGCACGGTGGCACAGTGGTTAGCACTGCTGCCTCACAGCGCTAGGGACCCGGATTCGATTCGCGGCTTGGGTCACCATCTGTGCGGAGTTTGCACATTCTCCCCGTGTCTGTGTGGGTTTCCTCCGGGTGTTCCGGTTCCCTCCCACACTCCAAAGATGTGCTGGTTAGGTGCATTGGCCCAAACAGGTGCTGCAGTGTGGCGACTAGGGGAATTTCATAGTAACTTCATTGCAGCGTTAATGTAAGCCTTACTTGTGACTAATAAGTAAACTTTACTTTTACTTTACTCCTTTTTCCAGTTGTAAATCAGAGAAATTAGCTCACTCAGGGAAAGAACCCAAACAGAACAGCAGCAGAGAGAGAGCAGCAGAGAAGCAGAGAGAGAGAAGCAGAGAAGCAGAGAGAGAGAAGCAGAGAGTCAGAGAGAGAGCAGCAGAGGCGCAGGGAGGGAGAAGCAGAGAGGGAGAAGCAGAGAGGGAGAAGCAGAGAGGGAGAAGCAGAGAGAGAAGCAGAGAAGCAAGATGAACAGCAGGAGTATGACGGGAGCACAACACGTCTCCCTGCGACCACCTCAACATGTTGGGTCTTTGCCCAGATCAGCCGCTGGCCCTGTGCACCATTGTTTAAGAGCTAGTGCAGTACAGAAAAGGATGCAGCAATGACCATTGAGTATTTCTCACCATTTCTCCCTGAGTGTGACTCAGTCCCCTCGACTGTGTCCTCAGATGGCTTTCATTGGCTAGTTTCAGGAAGCCCAGGTAAATCTGGGTACCTGACATTTAACCCAAACACCTGTAGAAATATCACTCGAACTGAGCGATTAACATATGTTAATTGGCATCCCATGCCTCTCAAAGGGATAGAAGGATGAGGGGGGATCTTATTGAAACTTACAGGATACTGCGAGGCCTGGATAGAGTGGACGTGGAGAGGATGTTTCCACTCGTAGGAAAAACTAGATCCAGAGGGCACAACCTCAGGCTAAAGGGACGATCCTTTAAAACAGAGATGAGGAGGAATTTCTTCAGCCAGAGAGTGGTGAATCTGTAGAATTCTTTGCCTCAGAAGGCTGTGGAGGCCAGGTCATTGAGTGTCTTTAAGACAGAGATAGATAGGTTCTTGATTAATAAGGGGATCAGGGGTTATGGGGAGAAGGCAGGAGAATGGGGATGAGAAAAATATCAGCCATGATTGAATGGCGGAGCAGACTCGATGGGCCGAGTGGCCTAATTCTGCCCCTATGTCTTATGATCTTATAGTGTCCATGAATCCAAATGGACTCCACTTAAACCAGGAAGTAGTGGGTTGGAGTCAACTCCCTGACCAATTTCCCTGATTTGAGAACCCACCCACACCGAAACCCACTTGTTCCTCCATGTTCAAATTCACCCCATATTCAAGGCGTGGCCTCGCAGGAGCACTAGACACTTGGTCATTATCGCCTACTCTTTCTAACTTTGTGTTGAAACCTCCTACTGGCTTTTAATGATTGCTACTTAGCATTGGTCGCACATTCTGAGCATTGGATCCACCAGGGCTATTAGAACCCTTTCAAATTCTTCCTGAGCTATTTGAACTATTTCGGAAGTATGCATGTTGTCTCGCTTTCCCTCTAACGTGTGGGGCTGCAGTAAATTCCTTCTGCCATTATCCTGCCCACTTACATATTTTGTCCAACTCATTCTGTAATTGTTCTGCCGCCTCCTCTGATTCACTGCTTCCCCTCATTTGTTACCATCTGCAAATTTGACTGCTTTTCATTGAGTTTCAATGAAAGGAAGGGGCTGATCTTAACCCTAGGCACCCCGATGGAAACCTGGCAGACGCTCATTTTAAGAACAATCAGGTCACTTATATGTTCAGATCTCCGGCATTTCTGATTTTAACCTGACAGGGGGTTTGCAGGAGGATGAATTGTCCAATTAAAATTAACGCACAAATGGCAATGCGAAAATGGTAAGAAGTCTCACAACACCAGGTTAAAGCCCAACAGGTTTATTTGGCAGCAATAAGTGCTTTAACCTGGTGTTGTGAGACTTCTTATTGTGCCCACCCCAGTCCAACGTCGTCATCTCCACATACTGTGAAAATGACCAGATAGGCCATTTTAATGATGTTGTTTGGGGGATAAATATTATTTAAAGGTTATTTATTAGTGTCACAAGTAAGGCTTACATTGACACTGCAATGAAGTTACTGTGAAAAACACCTCTGGCCCCTGTTCGGGTAACACTGAGGGTGAATTTAGCATGGCCAATGCACCTAACCCGCACATCTTTGGAGTGTGGGAGGAAACCGGAGCACCCGGAGGAAACCCACGCAGACACGGGGAGAACGCGCAGACTCAGCACAGACAGTGACCCAAGCCGGGAATCAAACCCGGGTCCCTGGTGCTGTGAGGCAGCAGTGCTAGCCACTGTGCCACCGTGCCACCCCACTTTACGATTACTTTTAATTACAACCAATTAAATACCAAGAAACCGATTGCACAAAGCAAGATCCCACAAACAGCAATAGGATAATGACTAAGGGTGATTAAAGGTGAATTGAAGGTGAAGAAGGTTGATAGTGGTGTCATGGTAATGTCATTGGATGAGTAATCTAGAGATCCAGGCTACTGCTCCGGGGACATGGGTTCAAATCCCAGTGGTGGAATTAGAATTTAATGAATAAATTTAGAATATAAAATTAGCTTCAGTGAGGGTGACCATAATAACTATCACTCACTGTGGTTAAAAACCCATCTGGTTCACGGATGGCAGTTAGGGAAAAAATTCTGTTGTCCTCGCCAAGTCTGACTTGAGTCACGGTTAGCACTGCTGCCTCACAGCGCCAGGGAACTGGGTTCGATTCCCGGCTTGGCACACTGTCTGTGCTGAGTCTGCATGCTCTCCCCATGTCTGCGTGCATTTCCTCCGGGTGCTCTGGTTTCCTCCCACAGTCCGAAAGACGTGCTGGTTAGGGTGCATTGACCCGAACAGGTGCCGGAGTGTGGCGACTAGGGGGTTTTCACAGTAATTTCATTGCAGTGTTAATGTAAGCCTTACTTGTGATACTAATGAATAAACTTTAGAAAGAAAACGTGGCTCCAGACCCACAGTACTGTAGTTGACTGTAAATTGCCCTGTAAATGGCCCAGCAAGCTGCTCAGTTCATGGGCAATTAGGGTGTGTGCAGTGATGAGCTGGAACTGTATGAACCCCCCTGCAGCTGTATGACTCACATTGAATATATACAGTGAACATTAGATGTATCACAATTTGTATTGAAGCACCTCACAGCGCAACAGGATCTGTCGAAAACCTGACCATTATTGCACTTTCCACGATGGCTGTTTTGAAATGTTTGTTATGTTCTTTCAGATAATTTATGAATAAGACTAAGAAAATTTGACTGAGGAATAAAGGAATAGGCGAAGGAAATTTGGCATCAGCTACGACTCTCACCAACTTTTACAGATGCACCATAGAAAGCATTCTTTCTGATTGTATCACAGCTCGGTATGGCTCCTGCTCTGCCCAGGACCGCAAGAAACTACAGAAGGTTCTGAATGTAGCCCAATCCATCACGCAAACCAGCCTCCCATCCATTGACTCTGTCTACACTTCCCGCTGCCTCGGCAAAGCAGCCAGCATAATTAAGGACCCCACGCACCCCGGACATTCTCTCTTCCACCTTCTTCCATCAGGAATAGGATACAAAAGTCTGAGTTCATGTACCAACTGACTCAAGAACAGCTTCTTCCCTGCTGCCGTCAGACTTTTGAATGGACCTACTCTGCATTAAGTTGATCTTTCTCTACACCCTAGCTATGACTGTAACACTACATTCTGCACTCTCTCCTTTCCTTCTCTGTGAACGGTATGCTTTGTCTGTATAGCGTGCAAGAAACAATGCTTTTCACTGTATGTTAATACATGTGACAATAATAAATCAAATCAAATCAAATTAAAGTATATTTTTGTGAAATAAAAATTAGGGATGGGCACCAAATACCGGCCTTGCCAGCGATGCCCACATCCCATGAAAGCATATAAAAATAAAACAGGCTACAGTGGGCTAAACTCCAAACTCCAAGGGCAGTGAACACTGGGCTGGATTTGTAATCTGCATTGGCTATCATATACAGTGCAGAGGGGGTGCTATCTTGTTGGAGCTGTCTTTCCCTTGCCCGAGTGATTAAGGGGAACAAAAAAAAACTCACTAAATAATCCAGGCAAATATACCATTGTTTCTCTTTCATAAGTGCAGTTTAGGCGGGCAGATTAAGTACTCGCTAAATTGGGGATTATGTTTTCGATGTAGAGGCTATTTTTGATGTGGAGATGCCGATGTTGGACTGGGGTAAGCACAGTAAGAAGTCTCACAACACCAGGTTAAAGTCCAACACGTTTATTTGGTAGCACAAGCCACAAGCTTTCGGACCGCGGCTCCTGAGTGGGAGTCGTGTTTACAAACAGGACATATAAAGACACAAACTCAATTTACAAGATAATGGTTGGAATGCGAGTCTTTACGGGTAATCAAGTCTTAAAGGTACAGACAATGTGAGTGGAGAGAGGGTTAAGCACAGGTTAAAGAGATGTGTATTGTCTCCAGCCAGGACAGTTAGTGAGATTTTGCAAGCCCAGGCAAGTCGTGGGGGTTACAGATTGTGTGACATGTACTCAAGATCCCGGTTGAGGCCGTCCACATGTGTGTGGAACTTGGCTATCAGTCTCTGCTCAGCGACTCTGCGTTGTTGTGTGTCGTGAAGGCCGCCTTGGAGAACGCTTACCCAAAGATCAGAGGCTGAATGCCCGTGACTGCTGAAGTGTTCCCCGACTGGAAGAGAACACTCCTGCCTGGTGATTGTCGAGTGGTGTTCATTCATCCGTTGTCGTAGCGTCTGCATGGTCTCCCCAATGTACCATGCCTTGGGACATCCTTTCCTGCAGGTAGACAACGTTGGCCGAGTTGCAAGAGTATGTACCGTGTACCTGGTGGATGGTGTTCTCACGTGAGATGATGGCATCCGTGTTGATGATCCAGCATGTCTTGCAGAGATTGCTGTGGCAGGGTTGTGTGGTGTCGTGGTCACTGTTCTCCTGAAGGCTGGGCAGTTTGCTGCGGACAATGGTCTATTTGAAGTTGTGCGATTGTTTGAAGGCAAGAAGTGGGGGTGTGGGGATGGCCTTGGCGAGATGTTCATCTTCATCGATGACATGTTGAAGGCTCCGGAGAAGATGTTGTAGCTTCTCCGGGGATGTACTGGACGACGAAGGATACTCTGTCCGCAGTGTCCCGTGTTTGTCTTCTGAGGAGGTCGGTGCGGTTTTTCGCTGTGGCACATTGGAACTGTCGATTGATGAGTCGAACGCCATATCCTGTTCTTATGAGGGCATCTTTCAGCATCTGGAGGTGTCTGTTGCGATCTTTCTCATCTGAGCAGATCCTGTGTATACGGAGAGCTTGTCTGTACGGGATGACTTCTTTAACGTGTTTAGGGTGGAAGCTGGAGAAGTGGAGCATCGTGAGGTTATCCGTGGGCTTGCGGTACAGTGAAGTGCTGAGGTGACCGTCCTTGATGGAGAAGCGTGTGTCCAAGAATGCAACCGATTCTGGAGAGTTATCCATGGTGAGTCTGATGATGGGATGGAACTTCTGATGTCATCATATAGTTGTTTCAGTGATTGTTCACCATGAGTCCAAAGGAAGAAAATGTCATCGATGTATCTAGTGTATAGCATCGGTTGAGGGTCCTGTGCGGTGAAGAAGTCTTGTTCGAACCTGTGCATGAAGATGTTGGCATATTGAGGTGCGAATTTCGTCCCCATGGCTGTTCTGTGTGTCTGGATGAAGAACTGGTTGTTGAAGGTGAAGACATTGTGGTCCAGGATGAAGCGGATGAGTTGTAAAATTGCACCTGGAAACTGGCAGTTGTCGGTGTTGGATGGTCACCTCAGCACTTCACTGTACCGCAAACCCACGGATAACCTCACGATGCTTCACTTCTCCAGCTTCCACCTTAAACACGTTAAAGAAGTCATCCCCTACGGACAAGCCCTCCGAATACAGAGGATCTGCTCAGATGAGGAGGATCGCAACAGACACCTCCAGACGCTGAAAGATGCCCTCATAAGAACAGGATATGGCGCTCGACTCATCGATCGACAGTTCCGACGTGCCACAGCGAAAAACCGCACCGACTTCCTCAGAAAACAAACACGGGACACTACGGACAGAGTATCCTTCGTCGTCCAGTACATCCCCAGAGAAGCTACAACATCTTCTCCGGAGCCTTCAACATGTCATCGATGAAGATGAACATCTCGCCAAGGCCATCCCCACACCCCCACTTCTTGCCTTCAAACAATTGCACAACTTCAAATAGACCATTGTCCGCAGCAAACTGCCCAGCCTTCAGGAGAATAGTGACCACGACACCACACAACCCTGCCACAGCAACCTCTGCAAGACGTGCCGGATCATCGACACGGATGCCATCATCTCACGTGAGAACACCATCCACCAAGTACACGAGACATACTCTTGCAACCTGACCAAAGTTGTCTACCTGATACGCTGCAGGAAAGGATGTCTCGAGGCATGGTACATTGGGTAGACCATGCAGACGCTACGACAATGGATGAATGAACACCGCTCAACAATCACCAGGCAAGACTGTTCTCTTCCTGTTGGAGAACACTTCAGCAGTCACAGGCATTAAGCCTCTGATCTTCGGGTAAGCGTTCTCCAAGGCGGCCTTCATGACACACAACAATGCAGAGTCGCTGAGCAGAAACTGATAGCCAAGTTCCGTACACATGAGGACAGCCTCAACCGGGATCTTGGGTTCATGTCACATTATCTGTAACACCCGCGACTTGCCTGGGCTTGCAAAATCTCACTAACTGTCCTGGCTGGAGACAATACACATCTCTTTAACCTGTGCTTAACCATTTCTCCACTCACATTGTCGGTACCTTTAAGACTTGATTACTTGTAAAGACTTGCATTCCAACTATTATCTTGTAAATTGAGTTTGTGTCTTTATATGCCCTGTTTGTGAACACGACTCCCACTCACCTGACGAAGGAGCAGGGCTCCGAAAGCTAGTGGCTTGTGCTACCAAATAAACCTGTTGGACTTTAACCTGGTGTTGTGAGACTTCTTACGAGGCTATTTTTAGCAGACAATGAAAGGGCGGTACAGTGGCACAGTAGTTAGCACTGCTGCCTCATAGTGCCAGGGACCCGGGTTCGATTCCTGGCTTGGCTCACTGTCTGTGCGGAGTCTGCACGTTCTCCCTGTGTCTGCGTGGGTTTCCTCCCGGTGCTCTGGTTTCCTCCCACAGTCCAAAGATGTGCACGTTAGTTGCATTGAATCTTAGAGTCTTAGAAACCCTACAGCACAGAGAAAGGACATTCGGCCCATCGAGTCTGCACAGACCACAATCCCACCCAGACCCTACCCCCATATCCCTACATATTTACCCACTAATCCCTCTAACCTACACATCCCAGGACACTAAGGGCAATTTTAGCATGGCTAATCAACCTAACCCGCACATCTTTGGACTGTGGGAGGAAACCGGAGCACCCGGAGGAAACCCACGCAGACACGAAGAGAATGTGCAAACTCCACACAGACAGTGACCCAAGCCGGGAATCGTACCCTGGTCCCTGGAGCTGTGAAGCAGCAGTGCTAACCACTGTGCTACCGTGCTACCGTGCCGCCCATGCTAAATTCTCCCTCGGTGTACCCGAACAGGCGCCGGAGTGTGGCAACTAGGGGATTTTCACAGTAACTTCATTGCAGTGTTAATGTAAGCCTACTTGTGACTGATAAATAAATTTTTTTAAAACTCTGGCAAAATTGCAGTGATTTGGTGACCATTATTCCTTTTAAATAATGTGTGCATGGGATATGGGCATCGCTAGCTAGGTCTGCACTTGTTGCCTATCCCTTATTGCCCTTCTGAAGTGAAGTCATGAGTTGACTTCTTGAAGCTCTTGCAGTCCATTTGGTGTAGGTACACCCACTGTGGTGTTTAGGATTTTCACCCAGTGGCAGCGAAGGAACGGCGACATGTTTCCAAGTCAGGGTGGTGAGCCTGCACGTGGTGGTGTTCCCACATGTCTGCCGTCATTGCCCTTCTAGATGGTAGATGTTTGCAAGTTTGGAAGATATAGTTGAAGGAGCGTTGGTGAGTTGCTGCAGTGCATCTTGAATATGGTACACACTGCTGCTTCAGTGTATTACAGGTGGACAGAGTGAATGCTAAAGGGGGTTGATGGGATGCCGGTCAAACAGGCTGCATTATATAAAATTCGAACAGGGCTGGGCAGACTAGATCCAGAGAGAAAGTTTTCCATGGTTGGGGAAGCTAGACATGATGTGGGGATGCTGGCATTGGACTGGGGTAAACACAGTAAGAAGTTTAACAACACCAGGTTAAAGTCCAACAGGTTGATTTGGTAGCAAAAGCCACACAAGCTTTCGGAGCCTCACCTGAAGAAGGGGCTTGGGGCTCCGAAAGCTTGTGTGGCTTTTGCTACCAAATAAACCTGTTGGACTTTAACCTGGTGTTGTTAAACTTCTCACTGGGGAATCTAGAACCAGGGGGCGGCATGTGGGCAGAGTCATTAGCACTGTTGCCTCACAGCACCAAGGATCCGGGTTCGATTCCCGGCTCGGGTCACTGTCTGTGTGGAGTTTGCACGTTCTCCCCGTGTCTGCGTGGGTTTCCTCCGGGTGCTCCGGTTTCCTCCCACAGTCTGAAAGACATGTTGGTTAGATACATTGACTCGAACAGGTGCCGGAGTGTGGCGACTAGGGGAATGTCACAGTAACTTCATTGCGGTGTTAATGTAAGCGTTGATTGTGATTAATAAATAAATAGAAAATTCTGAGGATACTGGGTAGACCATTTGGGACTGAGATTAGGAAATATTTCTTCACTCTAAAGGTAGTGAACCTGTGGAATTCTCTACCACAGAAGGCTATGGAGGCCAAGTCACTGAATGCATTCAAGAAAAAGATAGATTTTAAAAAGATTTTAATGGAATCAGGGGGTATGGGGAAAAAGTGGGAATATGACATTGAGAAAGAGGATCAGACAGGATCATATAGAAAGGAGATGGTGCAGGCTCGAAGGGCCAATGGCCAACTCCTGCTCCTATTCCTGATGTTTCTATGTCCAGGTTGGCATCATAGATAATCATAGAATCTTGCAGTGCAGAAGGAGGCCCTTTGGCCCATCAAATCTGCACCAATCATAATCCCACCCAGGCCCCATCTCCAGAACCCCATGCATTTACCCGAGCTCATCCCCCTGACGCCAAGGAACAATTTAGCATGGCTAATAATGGACAGGCTTTGGGGAATCAGGGGGTGAATTACCTGCGGTTGAATTCCCAGCCTCTGGCCTGCCCTTGAGCTTCAGTATTCCTCTGGCTGGTCCAGTTAAGTTTATGGACAGTGGTAACCCTAGCGTGTTGATGATTGGGATTTCAGCGATGGTTATGCCATTGAACATCAACAGGAGATGATTAGATTCTCTCTTGTTAAAGGTGGTTATTGCCTGGCACTTAAAGTTAAAATTTATTTATTAGTCACAGGTAAGGCTTACATTAACACTGCAATGAAGTACTGTGAAAATCCCCTAGTCGCCACAGTCCGCACCTATTTGGGTAAATATACCTAGCCAGCATCTTTCAGAAAGTGGGAGGAAACCGGAGCACCCGGAGGAAACCCACGCAGACATGGGAAGAATGTGCAGGCTCCACACAGACAGTGACACAAGCCGGGAATCGAACTCGGGTCAATGGCACTGTGAGGCAGCAGTGCTAACCACTGTGCCATTGTACCGCCCCTTGAGTGGCATGTATGCAACTTGCTACCTATCAGTCCAAACTTGAATGTTGTCCAGGTCTAGCTGCGTGCAGGTATGAAGTGCTTCAGTATTTGAAGAGTTGCAAAAGGCACTGAATGTTGTGCAGTCATAGACGTAATCCCTGAACATCCCCACTCCCGACCTTACAATGGACGGAGGTGATTAATGAAGCAGCTGAAGATGGGTGGGCTTCGGGCTGGAGCACAAGTCTTCCCTGAGGAACTCCTGCAGCAGGGCCCTGGGGCTGAGATGATTGGTTTCCATCAACCCCAAACATTGCCCTTTGTACAAGCCATGGCTCCACTGTTAGCACACTCACTTCCAAATCGCAAGGTACTGGGTTCAAAATGAAGGTTGTACTACCAGAAGTACTGTCTGATGAAATGCTAAACTGAGGCCTCATTTTCCTGCGCGGGTGGATATAGAAGGTCCCATAGCATGATTTGAAAGAAGAACAAGGGAGCTATCCTCCCTACCCTGGCCAGAATTATCCCTCAATCAACATTGCAAAAAATAGATGGTCCAGTTATCATAGTGGCATTTATGGGAGTGCAAATTGGCTGATATGTTTTTACAACACTGACCACACTTAAAAAGTACTCCATTGACCGTGAAATGTTTTGAGACATTGAGGGGGGAGTTTTCCCGTCCAGCTCGCCATGGGAACCGTAGCAGGCGGGGTGGGGATGGGGGGGCGGGGGGGCACGGGGGGACCATGCAAAGGTCCAGTGACCTTGGGCTAGATTTTCCAGTGTTGGGGCGGAATCATAGAATCATAGAATCTACGGCACGGAGACAGGCCCTTCGGCCCAAACTGGTCCATGTCGACCAAAATGCCCATCTATGCTAACCCCATTTGCCTGCATTTGGCCCATATCCTTCTAAACCTATCCATGTATCTGTCCAAACGCCTTTTAAAAGTTGTCAATGTCCCTGCCTCAAGCACTTCCTCCGGCAGCTCATTCCACATACATACCACCCTCTGTGTAAAAAAATTGCTCCTCAGGTTCCCATTAATTCTTTCCCCTCCAGTCCTAGCCTGTCCAATCTCTCCCTCTAACTCAGTCCCTTGAGTCCTGGAAACTTTTCTGCACTCCCTCCAGTTTAATCTTTTCTGCACTCCCTCCAGTTTAATAACATCTTTCCTGTAGCAAAGTGACTAAAACTGAGCACAATACTCCAGGTGCGGCCTCACCAATGTCCTGTACAACTGCAACATAACTTCCTAACTCCTATACTCAATGTCTGGAAATCCCGCCTTGAGTCTTTCTGAAAAATGCTACATAAATGAAAGTTTTTTTTTGTTGGATTTGATTTTTAACAGCGAAGAGTTTTCCACCATTTCATACTTAATTGAGTTTTGCATGAGCTCCTTGATGCCACCTTTGGTCAAAGGCTACATTGATGTCACAGGCGGTCAGTCTCATTGTGTCTATGGTACTCAGCTCTTTTGTTCATGTTTGGGCTAAGGCTGTAATAAGGTCAGGAGCTGAATGGTCCAGGCAGAACCCAAGCTCAGCGTCAGTGAGCAGGGTGTTTCTGAGTCAATATTGAATTCATAGAATCCCCACAGTGCAGAAGGAGGCCATCTGGCCCATCGAGCCTGCACCGATCACAATCCCAGCCAGGCCAATCCCTCTGACACTAAGGGGCAATTTAGCATGGCCAATTCACCTAACCTGTACATCTTCAGAGTGTGGGAGGAAACCGGAGCACCCAGAGGAAACCCATGCAGACACGGGGAGAACATGCAAACTCCACACAGTGACCCGAGGCCGGAATTGAACCCGGGTCCCTGGCGCTGTGAGGCAGCAGTGCTAACCACTGTGCTGCCCAATAGAACTGTCACCAATACCTTCCATTATATTTCTGTCGACTTAGAGTAGACTGATGGGGTGGTCATTGGCTGGGTTGTATTTGTCCAGCTTGTTTGGACATACCTGGGCAATTTTTCACATTGCTTTTTTAGATGCCAGTGTTGTGGCTGTACTGGAGCAGCTTGGCTGGGGTACAGCTTATTCTGGAGCACAGGTCTTCAGTATTATTGCTGGAAAGTTGTCAAGGACCAAAGCCTTTGCAGTATCCAGTGCCTTCAGCTGTTTCTTGATATCACATGGAGTGAATCAAATTGGCTGAAGACTGACATCTGAGATGCTGGGGACCTCAGGATGAATCATCCACTTGGCACTTCTGACTGAAGGTGGTTGCAAATGTTTCAGACTTTTCTTTTACATTGATGAACTCTATCGTTGAGGAGGGAGTATTTGTGGAGCCTCCTCCTCCTGGTTAGTTGTTTAATTGTCCACCGCTATTCACAACAGGACATGGTGGGACAGCAGAGCTTAGATCTGAACCACTGATTGTGGGATTGCTTAGCTCTTTCCATTGCATGCTGGGCGGCACGCTGGCACAGTGGTTAGCACAGCTGCCTCACACAGTGCCAGGGACCTGGGTTCGATTCCCGGCTCGGGTCACTGTCTGTGTGGAGTTTGCACGTTCTCTGCGTGGGTTTCCTCCGGGTGCTCCGGTTTCCTCCCACACTCCAAAGATGTGCAGGTTAGGTGGATTGGCCGTGCTAAATTGCCCCTTAGTGTTAGGGGGGGCTAGCAGGGTAAATGTATGGGGTTATGGGGATAGGGCCTGAGTGGGATTGTGCTCGGTGCAGACTCGATGGGCCGAATGGCCTTCTTTTGCACTGTAGGATTCTACGATTCTGTTGCTTGGCACGTGTGTGGTTCTGTGTTGCAGCTTCACCAAGTTGGCACCTCATTTTCAGGTTCGACTGGTGCCATTCCTGGCATGCTTTCCCATTACCCTGATTTGACGGTGATGGTAGATCGAAGAAAATGCCATGAGGTTACAGATTGTGGTTGAAGGCCATTCTGCTGCTGCTGAAGTCACATGGATGCTTTGAGTTGTTGGACCTGTTATAAACCTATCCCATTTAGCACAGTAGTTGTGCCACACAACACGATGCAAGATGCCCTCAGTTATTTTTAATATTCATTGCTGGGATGTGGGCATTGCTGGCTGGCATAGAACATAGAACAGTACAGCACAGAACAGGCCCTTTGGCCCACGATGTTGTGCCGAGCTTTATCTGAAACCAAGATCAAGCTATCCCACTCCCTATCATCCTGGTGTGCTCCATGTGCCTATCCAATAACCGCTTAAATGTTCCTAAAGTATCTGAGTCCACTATCACTGCAGGCAGTCCATTCCACACCCCAACCACTCTCTGCGTAAAGAACCTACCTCTGATATCCTTCCTATATCTCCCACCACGAACCCTATAGTTATGCCCCCTTGTAATAGCTCCATCCACCCGAGGAAATAGTCTTTGAACGTTCACTCTATCTATCCCCTTCATCATTTTATAAACCTCTATTAAGTCTCCCCTCAGCCTCCTCCGCTCCAGAGAGAACAGCCCTAGCTCCCTCAACCTTTCCTCATAAGACCTACCCTCCAAACCAGGCAGCATCCTGGTAAATCTCCTCTGCATTCTTTCCAGCGCTTCCACATCCTTCTTATAGTGAGGTGACCAGAACTGCACACAATATTCCAAATGTGGTCTCACCAAGGTCCTGTACAGTTGCAGCATAACCCCACGGCTCTTAAACTCCAACCCCCTGTTAATAAAAGCTAACACACTATAGGCCTTCTTCACAGCTCTATCCACTTGAGTGGCAACCTTTAGAGATCTGTGGATATGGACCCCAAGATCTCTCTGTTCCTCCACAGTCTTCAGAACACTACCTTTGACCCTGTAATCCACATTTAAATTAGTCCTACCAAAATGAATCACCTCACATTTATCAGGGTTAAACTCCATTTGCCATTTTTCAGCCCAGCTTTGCATCCTATCTATGTCTCTTTGCAGCCTACAACAGCCCTCCACCTCATCCACTACTCCACCAATCTTGGTGTCATCAGCAAATTTACTGATCCACCCTTCAGCCCCCTCCTCGAAGTCATTACTAAAAATCACAAAGAGCAGAGGACCAAGCACTGATCCCTGTGGCACTCCGCTAGCAACCTGCCTCCAGTCCGAAAATTTTCCAACCACCACCACCCTCTGTCTTCGATCAGATAGCCAGTTACCTATCCAATCGGCCAACTTTCCCTCTATCCCACACCTCCTTACTTTCATCATCAGCCGACCGTGGGGGACCTTATCATTTCTTGCGTTTCTCTCCCATCCCTGATTGTCATTGAACTGTGAGTTTTAAAACCATCTTCAGCCAGAAGTGCCAAGTGGATGATTCATCCTGAGGTCCCCAGCATCTCAGATGCAAATCTTCAGCCAATTTGATTCACTCCATGTGATATCAAGAAACGGCTGAAGGCACTGGATACTGCAGTTAAGAGTCAACCACATTGCTGTGGGTCTGGAGTCACATGTAGACCAGACTGGGCAAGGATGACAGGTTTCCTTCCCTAAAGGACATTAATGTCCTTTTAATCACAATCTTTTTATTGCTGAATTCAAATTTCACCAACTGCTGTGGTGGGATTCGAACGCAGGTCCCCAGAGCATTACCCTGAGTCTCTGGATTATTGTACTAGTGACAATACCACTATGCCACCACGTCCCCTGTGTGAATACGAGACTTTACTCCTACCAATGCTGCCATGGACAGATGCACCGGGGTGGCACAGTGGTTAGCACTGCTGCCTCACATCGCAAGGGACCTGGGTTCGATTCCCGGCTTGGGTCACTGCCTGTGTGGAGTCTGTACGTTCTCCCCGTGTCTGCGTGGGTTTCCTCCGGGTGCTCCGGTTTCCTCCCACAGTCTGAGAGACATGCTGGTTAGGGTGCATTGACCCGAACAGGCGCCGGGGTGTGGCGACTAGGGGAATTTCACAGTAACTTCATTGCAGTGTTAATATAAGCCTTACTTGTGACTAATAAATAAACTTTACTTTACTCCATCTGTGACAGGTAGATTGCTGAGGATGAGGTTAAGTAGGCTTTTCTTTCAGGTTGGTTTTCCCATTGTCCACTGCAGGCTCAATAGGGTGAACACCAGCTCTCTCTGTGGTGGTATTACCAAGTCTTTCTTGCTGATAGGCATCAAGCTCCTCCAGCCTGAATCCATTCTATGCCCTTGCTCCTTCTGAGTGGCATCCCATATGGAGGAGTACTGTTTTATCAGCTGAGAGCAGGCAGTCGGAGAGAAATTGGGACAGGTGGTACTCCTGGGACATTGGCTGAAAGGTTACGATTCTATGAGTGCGACTGTGCCAGGGTGTGACCAGCCCGTGAGACAACGCACCCAACTTTGGCAAAATTCCCCAGCAATTAGTGAGGAGGGCTGACTGGGCGTTTCTGGTGCCTAGGCCGATGTGAGTTTATCCGGTTTTATTCGTATTTAATTTTCTGTTGAGGTTTGATACAAGTGAATGGCTTGCGAGGCCGTTTCGGAGGGTAGTTGACAATCAGCCGCATTGCTGTGGTGTCTGGTGTCATGTTGCACGCAGATTTCTTCCCGTGAAGAGCATTACAGAAGCAGATGGATTTTTCTTTTACAACAATCCAGTGGTTTCATGGTCTTTATTAATGAGACCAGCATTTTATTCCAGATTTATTAGCTAGCTGAATTTAAATTCCCCCAGCTGCAATGGTGGGATTTGAACTCATGACCCCTGAAGCAATAGTCCAAGCCTTTGGATGACTCGTCCAGTGACGTTGCCACTATGCTACCACCCTGATAGCAATCAGAAGTGGTTTCTAACCTCCCTCAACAACTTTAATTGCTTGCCTGACAGATCCAATTATTCCCCACTTGCCTTCGATCCAGCCCCCTGGGAAACCCGGGAGAGTCGCAGAACCTTTACTGTGCAGAAGGAGGCCATTCGACCCATCAAGTCTCCACTAGCTCTCTATTCTACCCATTCTACCCAATTCCACTCCCCTGCCCTATCCCCATAACCTTGCCTATTCTCTAATTTCAGATGGCAATCCAATTCCCTTTTGAATACCTCGATCGAACCTGCCTCCATCACCCTCTCGGGACGTTTGTTCCGGACTCAAACCACCCTCTGGGTGAAAATCCTTTTCCTCACGTCACTTTTACTTCCTTTCCCAATTATTTTGAATGTGTCCTCGGGTTCTTGATGCTCTCGAGGGAGAACAGTTCCTCACTATTTACCTTGTCCATACCCATCAGGATTTTGAATACCTCTATCAAGTCTCCTCTCGGCCTTCCTTCCTCCAAAGAAGAGTTCCAATTTCCCACATCCATCCTCATTGCTGGAAGAGACAAACGGGACAAACTTTGCTATAGTCCTTTATCCCTGGAATCATTCTCGTGAATCTCTTCTGTACTCTCTCCAGTACCTTTCCTTCCTTTAGCCCTGAACTAATTACTTATTAGTCGCAGGTAAGGCTTACATTAACACTGCAATGAAATTACTGTGAAATTCCCCTAGTCGCCACACTCAGGCGCCTGTTCGGGCCAATGCACCTAACCTGCACATCTTTCGAACTGTGGGAGGAAACCGGAGCACCCGGAGGAAACCCACACAGACACAGGGAGAACGTGCAAACTCCACACAGACAGTGACCCAAGCCAGGAATCAAACGCAGGTCCCTGGCGCTGTGAGGCAGCAGTGCTAAACACTGTGCCACTGTAGTGGATACAATAATCCAGATGAAGCCTAATAGTGTCTTAGACAAGTTCAACATGACCTCCTTACCCTTGTACTCAATGACCTATTAATAAAGCTTAAGATACTATATGCTTTATTAACTGCCTTCTCAATATGCTCTGCTATCTATGTATGTATAAATCAAGGTTCCTCTGTTCCTGCACCTCCTTTAGTGTCTCTCCATATTCTTCCTGCCAAAATGAATCACCTCACACTTCTCTGCACTGAACTTCATCTGCCACTTGGTCAACCCAATCCACCAACGTGTCGATGTCCTTTTGGTCTTTACTCTTTATTCTTTAGATGTACGAGGCAAGTTTTTTTACACAGAGGGTGATGGGTGCCTGGAACTCACTGCTGGGGGAGGTAGTGGGAGCAGATATGATAGTGACTTTTAAGGGGCGTCTGGACAAATACATGAATAGGATGGGAATGGAGGGATATGGTCCCTGGAAGGGTAGGGGGTTTTAGTTCAGTCGAGCAGCATGGTCGGTGCAGGCTTGGAGGGCCGAAGGGCCTGTTCCTGTGCTGTAATTTTCTTTGTTCTTAAGACTATCCTCATCACAGCTGACAATGTTCCTAATCTTTCTACCATGCTCACATTATGAAATCCTTGAACACCTTAGTCCAGGTCATTAATGTATATTAGGAAGAGCAAAGGTGCCGACACTGACCCCCGAGGAATTCCACTATAAACCTGCCTCCAGCATGAAAACACCCATTTATCACTACTCCCTGTTTTTCTGTCATTCAGCTAACTTCTTATCCAAGTGCCTACTTTCCCTTTTATTCTTAGAATCCCTACAGTGCAGATGGAGGCCATTTGGCCCATTGAGTCTTCAACTACCCTCTGATAAAGGATCCTACCCAGGCCCATTCCCCCTGCCCCATCCCAGTAACCCCACTTATTTACCCCACTAATCCACACATCTTGGGACACTAAGGGACAATTTAGCATGACCAATCCATCTGACCTGCTCTTTAGAATGTGGGAGGGAACCGGAGCACCCGGAGGAAACCCACGCAGACACGGGGAGAACGCGCAAACTCCACACAGACAGTGACCCAAGCCGGGAATCGAACTTGGGTCCCTGGCGCTGTGAGGCAGCAGTGCTAACCACTGTGCCATCCTTCACAATCCTGTACGTGGCCTCCATCGCCAGGAGTACAATTCAGGGAACAACCCCATAAGCAAGATTTTTCAATTCATGAGGAATAAAAGAGCGTGATCTCAATTTTATTCCATTTATCTCAATTTCCGGAACTTTCCCTCCCCCGCTCAGCCCTGAACTAATCTCCAAAGGGCTGGGGAAATTCTCGCTGTTAATTTTTTTCTCTCTCCTCAGGTGCTGCCACCTGCTGAGTGTTTCCAGCATTTGCAGGAGGACAGCCAGTTACACAAAGTAAGGCAAGTAGGGCAGATAATGTTCAGAGAGAAGCTCTCAATTAATTATTCAATTAGATCCTGAATGGTCTGTACCACTTACCCACTGTAGTGATTCAGCCAAATGCCAGTTTCCTGTCACCAAACACCCTTTATTAGGCACCAGAGAGAAGGGCCGTACGTTTTCATTTGATTTATTATTGTCACATGTATTGGGACACAGTGAAAAGTATTGTTTCTTGCGCGCTATTCAGACAAAGCATACTGTTCATAGAGAAGGAAAGGAGAGAGTGCAGAATGTAGTGTTACAGTCATAGCTAGGGTGTAGAGAAAGATCAACTTAATGCAAGGTAGGTCCATTCAAAAGTCTGACAGTAGCAGGGAAGAAGCTGTTCTTGAGTCGGTTGGTACGTGACCTCAGACTTTTGTATCTTTTTCCCGATGGAAGAAGGTGGAAGAGAGAATGTCCGTGGTGCGTGGGGTCCTTAATGAGGCTGGCTGCTTTGCCGAGGCAGTGGGAAGTGTAGACAGAGTCAATGGATGGGAGGCATGGTTTGCGTGATGGACTGGGTTTTATTACCTCTTCACGACCTTTTGTAACCCCGTAACCCCACGTATTTACCCTGTTAATCCCCCTGACACCAAAGAGCAATTTAGCATGGCCAATCAACCTAACCCGCACATCTTTGGAGTGTGAGAGGAAACCGGGGAACCCGGAAAACACACGTAGACAAGGGGAGAACACGCAGACTCCGCACAGTTACCCGGAATTGAAACTGGGTCCCTGGCACTGCGAGGCAGCAGTGCTAACTACTGTGCCACTGTGCCGTGAGATCATAAGACATAGGGGCAGAATTAGACCACTCGGCCCATCGAGTCTGCTCCGCCATTCAATCATGGCTGATATTTTTCTCATCCCCATTCTCCTGCCTTTTCCCCATAATCCCTCATCCCCTTATTAAGCAAGAACCTATCTATCTCTGTCTTAAAGACACTCAATGACCCGGCCTCCACAGCCTTCTGCAGCAAAGAGTTCCACAGATTCACCACTCTCTGGCTGAAGAAATTCCTCCTCATCTCTGTTTTAAAGGATCCTCCCTTTAGCCTGAGGTTGTGCCCTCTGGTTCTAGTTTTTCCTGCTAGTAGAAACATCCTCTCCACGTTCACTCTATCCAGGCCTCGTCGTATCCTGTAAGTTTCAATAAGATCCCCCCCTCATCCTTCTAAACTCCAACGAGTACAGATCTTGGAGAGCTGTAGGGTTTGAGGAGGGTACACAGATTGTGGGGGTTGGGATAAACCCATCGATGTTGTTGAAGTCAAGAATCAGAATTCTAAAATGATGGGTTGGGAAGAATGTTGGACTATGGCATTGGGATAGATGATTGGCCAAGTTGAATGGCGGATCAGGATTGAAGGTCCAAATGGAAAACTCCTGCTCCTATTTTCTCTGTTTCCATGTTGCTAGACTAGGGGCCAAAGCAGATCAGCGAGCACAAGGATGATGGACTTGATACGGGAAGCAGAGTTTAGGATGAAGTTGAGTTGGTGTAGGGTGCATGATGGAAACTGTCCATAAAGTCATTGGATTGCCTAGTCTAGGGGTAATAAAGTCATGGACGAGTGTCTGGGTAGCAGTGAATGGGAGCAGGACAGAGTTAGGTGATGCTGAGAACTTTGAAGTCAGTGCTCTTGCTGATGGACCAAATATGTGACAGAAAGCACACCTTGGGGTCAAATATGATGCCATGGTTATGAAGAGTTTGGTTCAACTCCAGACGTTTGCCATAGAGAGGGAGGGTGTCAGTGGCGAAGGAACAGAGTTTCTGCCAGGACCAAAAACCCAATGGCTTTGGTCTTCCCAATATTTAGTTGGAGGGAATTTTTGCTCAGCTAACAACTGAGCGTTGATGAAATAGTGCGACAATTCAGAGATAGTGATCAAGAAGTGTTGGTGAGGTATAGCTGGGTGTCCTCAGCCGAAATGTGGAACCTGACGCTGAGTTTTTGGGTGATGTTGTTGGGGATCCGGGGTCAGTTGAGAAAAAGGAGAAGGTCAAGGAGAGATTCTATTGGGACATCAGATGTAGGAATGCTGGCACGCGAAGAGAAGCCTTTGCAGGTGATCCTCTGGCTACAACTGGATCGGTAAGAATGGAATCAGGCAAGGGCACGTCCCATTTAGCTCGATGACAGAAGTGAGGTGTTGGAGAAGAATTGTGTGTAAACTGTGTCAAAGGCTGCAGACGGGTCAAGAAAGATGAGGAATAGTTTAACATGGTCACTTAGGGTTAGGTGACTTTGATCAGGGCTGTTTTGGTGCTGTGGCAGGGGGAGAAACCCAAGTGGAAGGATTCAGATATGGAGTTCCTGGAAAGATGGACATGGGGGTGGGGAAGCAACAAGATATTCAAGGATCTTGGAGAGGAAAGGGAGGTTAGAAATGGAATGGTATTTGGCAAGGGTGGAGGGGGCAGTGATTTTTGAGGAGAGGGTTGATACTGGCTAATAATGGAGTGGGATCCTTTAATAAAATCAGTTAATGTGGGGGAGAGGAGAGCAAGTTAAGTAGTCAACAGTTTCGTGGGAATGAGGTTGGGAGAGCAGAAAGTGGATCTCCTGGTAAGATGAATTCAGAGAGACATGGGGAGAAACTAGAGGAAAATATAAGTTCAGAATTCAGCAGGAGGATACCTTTGGCCCCAGTGGGCTGGGAGAGGAGAAGGGAGTGGAAGGGGCAGCTGAATGGGTGGCCTCAATTGATGTGACACGAGAATCCATGAGCTCTTTGCACTTGCTTTTGGAGATGAGAGTAGAGGAGTTAGGGGAAGGAGTCAAGCTGACATTGAAGAGAGCTTTGGGCTTTTCTTTGGATTCCAGGTTGACCCTGGAATGGTGAGCAGTTTTGGCAGAGGACATGATGGTGTTTTATTTGGTGGAGTCAGATCTGGTAATGTACGGTTAAACCCCCTGTTGTCTTTCACAGAGCATGTGCCCCCTTGGACCCAAGGGAGTGAAGATGGGCACCGTACCAAAGTGACAGAATGTAATGGCTTTAGTGGGCATGGAAGGTGGAGTTGAAGGTATGATAAGCAGATTGATAGCTGTACTGCCAGCTCCCACAAACAACAATAACCATAAAGACGTGTAGGTTAGGTGGATTAACTGTGCTAAATTGCCTCTCAGTGTCAGGGGGACGTGAAGGGCAAATATTTGGTTATGGGGACAGCTTCAGCGTGGGATTGTTGTTGGTGCAAACTCGATGGGCCAAATGGCCTCCTTCTGCACTGCAGGATGCTATGCTATAGCTATGCGTGGATTAGATGGATTGGCCATGCTAAATTGCCCCTTAGTGTCAGGGTGATTAGGGGTTACTGGGATAGGGTCTGGGTGGGATTGTTGTTGGTGCAGATTCGATGGGCCGAATAGCCTCCTTCTTCACTGGAGGGATTCTCTATAAATGACCAGATCATCTGTTTTTGGCTGTGTCGAGTGAAGACTAAATATTGACCCACAACAAAATTTTAAAGTTTGTTTATTAATGTCACAAGTTGGCTGACATGAACAAAGTCACTGTGAAAATCCCCTAGTCGCCACACTCCAGCGCCTGTTGAGGTACAGTAAGGGAGAATTTAGTATGGCCAATGCACCTAACCAGCACATCTTCCAGACTATGGGATGACACCGGAGCATCCGGAGGAAACCCACACAGACATGGGGAGAACGTGCAGACTCCGCACAGACAGCGACCCAAAGCCAGGAATCGAACCTGGGTCCCTGGCGCTGTGAGGCAGCGGTGCTAACCACCACGCCACCCCACTGGGGAGAAATCTGGTGTACTTGTTCAAAATGGTGCCAGGGGCTCCTGAGAGAAGGACGGGCAACACCTCCAACAATGCTGCACCAGAGTGAAAGCTTGGGTAAGAAGAAAGCTGGTTCTAACAGCCGTGAAAATAATAGGGCGCCCAAATAATAGGCCGCTCAAAGCAAGCAACAGTATCGAAGCAGCCACTCTTGGGGCGGTACGGTAGCACCAGGGACTGAGTTCGATTCCTGGTCACTGTCTGTGTGGAGTTTGCACATTCTCCCCGTGTCTGCGTGGGTTTCCTCCGGGTGCTCCGGTTTCCTCCCACAATTCGAAAGACGTGCTGGTTAGGTGCATTGGCCATGCTAAATTCTCCCTCAGTGTTACCCGAACAGGCACCAGAGTGTGGCAACAAGGGGATTTTCACAGTAACTTCATTGCAGTGTTAATGTGACTACTTGTGACTAATAAATCAAACTTTAACTTCATTTTGTTTGGAAAAAGGCAGTGAAAAGTGCCAAATGACTACAGTCCCAGCTCCCCCTGTTCCAACTGGCATGAAAGCTGGGGATTTTTTTCCAGTAAGAAGTCTCACAACACCAGGTTAAAGTCCAACAGGTTTATTTGGTAGCAAATACCATAAGCTTTCGGAGCACTGCTCCTTCGTCAGATGGAGTGGAAATGTGCTCTCAAACAGTGCACAGACACAGAAATCAAGTTACAGAATACTAATTAGAATGCGAATCTCTACAGCCAGCCAGGTCTTAAAGGTACAGACAATATGGGTGGAGGGAGCATTCAACACAGGTTAAAGGGATGTGTATTGTCTCCAGACAGAACAGCTAGTGAGATTCCCCAAGCCCAGGAGGCAAGCTGTGGGGGTTACTGATAATGTGACATAAATCCAACATCCCGGTTTAGGCCGTCCTCATGTGTGCGGAACTTGGCTATCAGTTTCTGCTCAGCGACTCTGCGCTGTCGTGTGTCGTGAAGGCCGCCTTGGAGAACGCTGACCTGAAGATCCAAGGCTGAATGCCCGTGACTGCTGAAGTGCTCCCCCACAGGAAGAGAACAGTCTTGCCTGGTGATTGTCGAGCGGTGTTCATTCATCCGTTGTCGTAGCGTCTGCATGGTTTCCCCAATGTACCATGCCTCGGGACATCCTTTCCTGCAGCGCATCAGGTAGACAACGTTGGCCGAGTTGCAAGAGTAGGTACCGTGTACCTGGTAGATGGTGTTCTCACGTGAGATGATGGCATCCGTGTCGATGATCCGGCACGTCTTGCAGAGGTTGCTGTGGCAGGGTTGTGTGGTGTCGTGGTCACTGAGCAGAAACTGATAGCCAAGTTCCGCACACATGAGGACGGCCTAAACCGGGATGTTGGATTTATGTCACATTATCAGTAACCCCCACAGCTTGCCTCCTGGGCTTGTAGAATCTCACTAGCTGTTCTGTCTGGAGACAATACACATTTCTTTAACCTGTGTTGAATGCTCCCTCCACCCACATTGTCTGTACCTTTAAGACCTGGCTGGCTGTAGAGATTCGCATTCTAATTAGTATTCTGTAACTTGATTTCTGTGTCTGTGCACTGTTTGAGAGCACATTTCCACTCCATCTGGCGAAGGGGCAGTGCTCCGAAAGCTTATGGTATTTGCTACCAAATAAACCTGTTGGACTTGAACCTGGTGTTGTGAGACTTCTTACTGTGTTTACCCCAGTCCAACGCCAGCATCGTCACATCATGATTTTTTTTCCAGGCAGGACACACATTCCAGGCCAATGCACACCCATTCTCCCTCAAAAGAAGTTGGAGGTGGGAGGCAGGAAGGAAAAAAAAGAAATTTGCAGGTGGCATGGTGGCACAGTGGTTAGCACTGCTGTCTCACAGCACCAGGGACCTGGGTTCGATTCCTGGCTCGGGTCACTGTCTGTGTGGAGTTTGCACGTTCTCCCCGTGTCTGCGTGGTTTCCTCCGGGTGCTCTGGTTTCCTCCCACATTCTGAAAGACGTGCTGGTTAGGGTGCATTGACCCGAACAGGCGTCGGAGTGTGGCGACTAGGGGAATTTCACAGTAACTTCATTGCAGTGTTAATGTAAGCCTTACTTGTGATGAATAAATAAACTTTAAACTTCATTTTGTTTGGAAAGAGGCAGTGAAAAGTGCCAAATGACTACAGTCCCAGCTCCCCTTGTTCCAACTGGCATGAAAGCTGGGGATTTCTTTCCATGATGTGGAGATGCCGGCGTTGGACTGGGGTAAACACAGTAAGAAGTTTAACAACACCAGGTTAAAGTCCAACAGGTTTATTTGGTAGCAAAAGCCACACAAGCTTTCGGAGCTCCAAGCCCCTTCTTCAGGTGAGTGGGAATTCTGTTCACAAACAGGGCTTTAAAGACTTGATTAGCTGTAAGTATTCGCATTCCAACCATTATTCATGTAAATTGAGTCTGTGTCTTTATATGCCCTGTTTGTGAACAGAATTCCCACTCACCTGAAAGAAGGGGCTTGGAGCTCCGAAAGCTTGTGTGGCTTTTGCTACCAAATAAGCCTGTTGGACTTTAACCTGGTGTTGTTAAACTTCTTACTGGGTTTCTTCCCAGGCAGGACACACATTCCAGGCTGAAAAGCAAATTACTGCGGAATCTGAAACCAAAAGAGAAATCGCTGGAGAATCTCAGCAGGTCCGGCAGCATCTGTAAGGAGAGAAAAGAGCTGACGTTTCGAGCCCAGATTACCCTTTGTCAAAGGAATAAATATTGATCCAGAACAGAATTTTAAAGTTTGTTTAGTGTCGGGCAAGTTGGCGGACATTAACAAAAGTTACTGTGAAAATCCCCTAGTAGTCACAGCCCGGCGCCTGTTCGGGTCACTGCACCCTAACCCGCACGTCTTTCAGACTGTGGGAGGAAATCGGAGCGCCCAGAGAAACCCACGCAGACACGGGGGGAGAACGTGCAAACTCCACACAGACAGTGACCCCAAGCCGGGAATCGAACCCGGGGTTCCCTGGCGCCGTGAGGCAGCCGTGCTGACCCACCGTGCCGCCCCACTTCTTCGTCAAAGACAGAAGGGGTCATCTGGACCCGAAACGTCGGCTCTTTGCTGTCCGTACAGATACAGATGTACAACGCCGGCATCGCCACATCATGACTACCATCGACACCGCGTACAGATGCTGCCGGACCTGCTGAGATCTTCCGGCGTTTTCTCTTTTGGTTTTTAGATTCCAGGCACAGCCATTCTCCCTCAAAAAAATAAGTTTGCGGAGGGAGGGGGAAAGAGGAAGGAGGAAAAAAAAAAAGAACAAACTTGGACCAGATTCTTTGTGAATGTGAGGATTGAGGGGAAAAAGGGGATGGAATTGGAGGTTTTGGCTGGTTTGGGATTGGTTGGCTGTGGGATATATTAATAATGAATCACCTCAGAGAGAGAGAGAAGGGAAAGGGAAGGAAAGGATAGGGAAGGGGGGGGGGATAGGATTTATGCAAATAGCCATCCCAATAAGGAAGGAGGCAGCGATCCCAGGCCAACAGCGACGCAACATGGAGGAGCCGAGGTAGAGAGAGAGAGCCATGAGAGAGGAGCCGGCCGCTTTGGGAGCCATCAGTCCAGGGTTCGGTGCCGCTCTGTGGGGGGAATGTGTTAGGGGAGTGAGGAGGAGGAGGAGGCGAAGAGAAGAAGAGGAGGAGGAGGGAGGGGCAGCGATGCCGAGGAGGAGGTCGAGCGGGGAGCTGCCGCTGCCCAACGGCTGGGAGGAAGCCCGCGATTTCGACGGCAGGGTCTTCTACATCGACCACAACACCCGGCAGACCAGCTGGATCGACCCGCGGGACAGGTACGGGAGGGCCCGGGGGGGTGGGGAGGGGGTTTACACACTCACTCCCTCTGCACTGAAACACCGCTCCCACCCCCCCGGTCCCGGGTCCCACACCGCCGGGACGCTGCCACAGGGAGTCTGGCGGGAGCGGGAGCGGGGGCTCGGCTCCCTGTCACCCACAGCAGGCAACTCCCAGGCTGCTCACTGCCCGCGCCACTCCAACCCTGCACCCAAACAGCCCCCCCCCCCCCCAAACCGCCCCCCCCCCAAACAGCCCCCCCCCAAACAGCCCCCCCCCCCAAACAGCCCCCCCCCCCCAAACAGCCCCCCCCCCCAAACAGCCCCCCCCCCCAAACAGCCCCCCCCCCCAAACAGCCCCCCCCCCCCAAACAGCCCCCCCCCCCCAAACAGCCCCCCCCCCCCAAACAGCCCCCCCCCAAACAGCCCCCCCCCCCAAACAGCCCCCCCCAAACAGCCCCCCCCCCAAACAGCCCCCCCCCCCAAACAGCCCCCCCCCCCAAACAGCCCCCCCCCCCAACAGCCCCCCCCCAAACAGCCCCCCCCCCAAACAGCCCCCTCCCCCAAACAGCCCCCCCCAAACAGCCCCCCCCCCAAACAGCCCCCCCCCCCAAACAGCCCCCCCCCCCAAACAGCCCCCCCCCAAACAGCCCCCCCCCCCAAACAGCCCCCCCCCCCAAACAGCCCCCCCCCCAAACAGCCCCCCCCCCAAACAGCCCCCCCCCCCCAAACAGCCCCCCCCCCCCAAACAGCCCCCCCCCCAAACAGCCCCCCCCAAACAGCCCCCCCCCAAACAGCCCCCCCCCAAACAGCCCCCCCCCAAACAGCCCCCCCCCCAAACAGCCCCCCCCCAAACAGCCCCCCCCCCAAACAGCCCCCCCCAAACAGCCCCCCCCCCAAACAGCCCCCCCCAAACAGCCCCCCCCCAAACAGCCCCCCCCCCCCAAACAGCCCCCCCCCCAAACAGCCCCCCCCCCAAACAGCCCCCCCCCCAAACAGCCCCCCCCCCAAACAGCCCCCCCCAAACAGCCCCCCCCCAAACAGCCCCCCCCAAACAGCCCCCCCCAAACAGCCCCCCCAAACAGCCCCCCCCCCAAACAGCCCCCCCCCAAACAGCCCCCCCCCAAACAGCCCCCCCCCCCAAACAGCCCCCCCCAAACGGCCCCCCCCCCCCCCAAACGGCCCCCCCCCCCCCAAACGGCCCCCCCCCCCCCAAACGGCCCCCCCCCAAACAGCCCCCCCCCAAACAGCCCCCCCCCAAACAGCCCCCCCCCAAACAGCCCCCCCCAAACAGCCCCCCCCCAAACACCCCCCCCAAACAGCCCCCCCCCAAACAGCCCCCCCCCCAAACAGCCCCCCCAAACAGCCCCCCCCCCAAACAGCCCCCCCCCCAAACAGCCCCCCCCCCAAACAGCCCCCCCCCCAAACAGCCCCCCCCCCAAACAACAACCCCCCCCAACAACAACCCCCCCAAACACAACCCCCCCAAACAACAACCCCCCCCAAACAGCCCCCCCCAAACAACAACCCCCCCAAACCAACAACCCCCCCCAAACCCTGCACCCAACCGTCCCCCCCAAACAACCCCCCCAAACAACCTCCCCCCACAACCCCCCCCAAACAACCCCCCCCAAACAACCCCCCCCACAACCCCCCCCAAACAACCCCCCCAAACCCTGCATCCAACAGCCCCCCTCCCAAACCCCTCCCCCAACAACCCCCCCTCCCAAACAACCCCCTCCAAACCCTGCACCCAACAGCCCCCCTCCCAAACCCCTCCCCCAACAACCCCCCCTCCCAAACAACCCCCCCTCCCAAACAACCCCCTCCCCAAACAACCCCCTCCAAACCCTGCACCCAACAGCCCCCCTCCCAAACCCCTCCCCCAACAACCCCCCCGAACAACCCCCCCCAAACAAGCCCCCCTCCAAACCCTGCACCCAACAGCCCCCCTCCCAAACCCCTCCCCCAACAACCCCCCCCGAACAACCCCCCCCAACAACCCCCCCTCCAAACCCTGCACCCAACAGCCCCCCTCCCAAACCCCTCCCCCAACAACCCCCCGAACAACCCCCCCCAAACAAGCCCCCCTCCAAACCCTGCACCCAACAGCCCCCCTCCCAAACCCCCTCCCCCAACAACCCCCCCCCGAACAACCCCCCCCAAACAACCCCCCCTCCAAACCCTGCACCCAACAGCCCCCGTCCCAAACCCTTCCCCCAAACAACCCCCCCAAACAACCCCACCCCAACAGCCCCCTCCCCATCCCACCCCACAACACCCCTCCCCCAACAGCCCCAACCCCCCCCCCAAACAACCCCCCCAAACACCCCGCGCCCCCAAAGAACCCCCCCAAACCACCCCCCAAACCCTGCACACAACAGCCCAACCCCCCCCAAACAACCCCCCCAAACAACCCCCCCAAACAACCCCCCCCCGCCCCACCCCCCCGCCCCCGCCCCACCCCCCGCCCCCGCCCCACCCCCCCGCCCCCCGCCCCACCCCCCCGCCCCCGCCCCCACCCCCCCGCCCCCGAACAACCCCCCCGCCCCCGAACAACCCCCGCCCCCGAACAACCCCCCCGCCCCCGAACAACCCCCCCGCCCCCGAACAACCCCCCCGCCCCGAACAACCCCCCCGCCCCCGAACAACCCCCCCGCCCCCGAACAACCCCCCCGCCCCCGAACAACCCCCCCGCCCCCGAACAACCCCCCCGCCCCCGAACAACCCCCCCGCCCCCGAACAACCCCCCCGCCCCCGAACAACCCCCCCGCCCCCGAACAAACCCCCCCGCCCCCGAACAACCCCCCCGCCCCCGAACAACCCCCCCGCCCCCGAACAACCCCCCCGCCCCCGAACAACCCCCCCGCCCCCGAACAACCCCCCCTCCCCCCCTTCCAACCCCCCCTCCCCCCCCTTCCAACCCCCCCCTCCCCCCCCTTCCAACCCCCCCTCCCCCCCTTCCAACCCCCCCTCCCCCCCCGAACGACACCCCCCAAACGACCCCCCCTCCCTCCCCCCAAACGACCCCCCTCCCTCCCCCCAAACGCCCCCCCTCCCTCCCCCCAAACGACCCCCCCTCCCTCCCCCCAAACGACCCCCCCTCCCTCCCCCCAAACGACCCCCCCTCCTCCCCCAAACGACCCCCCCTCCCTCCCCCCAAACGACCCCCCCTCCCTCCCCCCAAACGACCCCCCCTCCCTCCCCCCAAACGACCCCCCCTCCCTCCCCCCAAACGACCCCCCCTCCCTCCCCCCAAACGACCCCCCCCTCCCTCCCCCCCCAAACGACCCCCCCTCCCTCCCCCCAACGACCCCCCCTCCCTCCCCCCAAACGACCCCCCCTCCCTCCCCCAAACGACCCCCCCCTCCCTCCCCCCAAACGACCCCCCCTCCCTCCCCCCAAACGACCCCCCCTCCCTCCCCCCAAACGACCCCCCCTCCCTCCCCCCAAACGACCCCCCCTCCCTCCCCCCAAACGACCCCCCCTCCCTCCCCCCAAACGACCCCCCCTCCCTCCCCCCAAACGACCCCCCCTCCCTCCCCCCAAACGACCCCCCCTCCCTCCCCCCAAACGACCCCCCCTCCCTCCCCCCAAAACGACCCCCCTCCCTCCCCCCAAACGACCCCCCCTCCCTCCCCCCAAACGACCCCCCCTCCCTCCCCCCAAACGACCCCCCCTCCCTCCCCCCAAACGACCCCCCCTCCCTCCCCCCAAACGACCCCCCCTCCCTCCCCCCAAACGACCCCCCCTCCCTCCCCCCCAAACGACCCCCCCTCCCTCCCCCAAACGACCCCCCCTCCCTCCCCCCAACGACCCCCCCTCCCTCCCCCCAAACGACCCCCCCTCCCTCCCCCCAAACGACCCCCCCTCCCTCCCCCCAAACGACCCCCCCTCCCTCCCCCCAAACGACCCCCCCTCCCTCCCCCCAAACGACCCCCCCTCCCTCCCCCCAAACGACCCCCCCTCCCTCCCCCCAAACGACCCCCCTCCCTCCCCCCAAACGACCCCCCCTCCCTCCCCCCAAACGACCCCCCCTCCCTCCCCCCAAACGACCCCCCCTCCCTCCCCCCAAACGACCCCCCCTCCCTCCCCCCAAACGACCCCCCCTCCCTCCCCCCAAACGACCCCCCCTCCCTCCCCCCAAACGACCCCCCCTCCCTCCCCCCAAACGACCCCCCCTCCCTCCCCCCAAACGACCCCCCCTCCCTCCCCCCAAACGACCCCCCCTCCCTCCCCCCAAACGACCCCCCCTCCCTCCCCCCAAACGACCCCCCCTCCCTCCCCCCAAACGACCCCCCCTCCCTCCCCCCAAACGACCCCCCCTCCCTCCCCCCAAACGACCCCCCCTCCCTCCCCCCAAACGACCCCCCCTCCCTCCCCCCAAACGACCCCCCCTCCCTCCCCCCAAACGACCCCCCCTCCCTCCCCCCAAACGACCCCCCCTCCCTCCCCCCAAACGACCCCCCCTCCCTCCCCCCAAACGACCCCCCCTCCCTCCCCCCAAACGACCCCCCCTCCCTCCCCCCAAACGACCCCCCCTCCCTCCCCCCAAACGACCCCCCCTCCCTCCCCCAAACGACCCCCCCTCCCTCCCCCCAAACGACCCCCCCTCCCTCCCCCCAAACGACCCCCCCTCCCTCCCCCCAAACGACCCCCCCTCCCTCCCCCCAAACGACCCCCCCCTCCCTCCCCCCAAACGACCCCCCCTCCCTCCCCCCAAACGACCCCCCCTCCCTCCCCCCAAACGACCCCCCCTCCCTCCCCCCAAACGACCCCCCCTCCCTCCCCCCAAACGACCCCCCCTCCCTCCCCCAAACGACCCCCCCTCCCTCCCCCCAAACGACCCCCCTCCCTCCCCCCAAACGACCCCCCCTCCCTCCCCCCAAACGACCCCCCCTCCCTCCCCCCAAACGACCCCCCCCTCCCCCCCACCCCTCCCC